>NC_087220.1:7028809-7066712 GCF_015104395.2 Macrobrachium nipponense
TCATCGGCAAATCCGTTTAGCGCAGTAGTAGACCAATCTTTCCAGGCCACCCTTTTCTGGTCTGCAAGCATGGTGAAACCGCTCAGTTTCCTCTTCGGAATGGTGACATTTTTCTGTTATAAGATGAACCTCTCGTATAGTTTCAGAGGACATTAAAATATATGAGGTGCCTTAATACAAAGGAAGTGACAAGTATTTGTTGATAAATTCTGGTCACGCTTTCTGTTTTTGAACATCTAAGTACTTATAGAATAAAGCTTACACTATTAATCATTGGTGCACATATTCCTGAGGTTTTGAAAAGGGAGTCTCTTTCGACTGGCGTTTCAGCAGAAAACGATGCGTGGATTCATACAGATGCAATGAGTTCTTATGAAGTGTTAATTTTCATTTCATATTATATGTATGTCTGCTTCGTTTCTGGCAGAGTCAAGACGATGTCGACAGGCGCATGGCTGAATATTTCTCGTAGTTCACTACAAATGGAATCTCAAGTAAATACCCTTACCGTTTGTGATAAGTCTCTAACAAATATTATATTATTATTATCTCCATTTTTTATGCAGATAATTTTTTTTGCTTCGTATAATTATAGCTTTAGCTTATTTGCGAATAAGAGTTTTATTTTATTGTGCAATGTATTTATTCTATAATTTTATACTAATTACCCACTTATTTCATCCCGTTGTTGGAGCTCCTGGTTGGCGTTCTTTTTAAAAAAAACTTGAAGAAGAAATATCTAAATCGATAAAAAGGTTTAGCTTATCTTATTTTATATTTTACCTGGAACGTTTTCTTATCTTAATGAAATATTCTTTAATCAATGTCGTCCTAGTTGTATGGCCATTGCAGAGTATACAAAAAAATGAGTACGTTGCTTTTATTATGCACCCTATAACTAAAGCAGAGAAAAGTGAGAATGAAGTAAAGTGGATGTATAATAATAAGTTACCTAGAACGTGGTAAAAGGTGCACTCAGTATCTTGCAAGCATATTTACCAGACATCATAAACCTAGACAGGAATTGCTTTCTATGTCATGAAAACTGGAGGGAACATTTTAGCGGACGTTGCTTATAACCTACTAAAAGGAAGTGAATATTCTTTTAAAGGTCGGTCAGACACGATTGATAAGTCATTATTTTTATTATTATTTCTAGTGATCAGCTTAAATCTATTTTGGTATGATTACATATTTTTCAAATTCAGTATTTAATTGTTAACATAAATTTCAATGTTTTATAGAATATCCCGTAAAATTGATTAGTTCAAGTTCTATCAATCCCAATATATAATCTCCTACAGCATCGACAGAAATGCGATAATTCATGGTTGTTCTTAATCATTCAGAGGTTATCATAAAAAAGTAGTCCATATTTATAATATAACTAGCTGAATTTTATGAAATCAGATGCTTACCAAATATCATTACGTTTACTTTGACATAGTACAGATACATCGGCGACATAAAATGCCTGTGACCACGGAGCTTTTAGAGCTTTGGGATGGTCTGGTTCCATCCAAAAAGTTCAAATTCGAAGTAGAACAGAATAAAGCCATACCACTTCTTGACACAGTCGTTATGAGAACTGACAACGGATTTAAATTAAAATTACTCCGGAACAACAGCAGTGAATGCTTTCATTCATAAGTTTTCCAGCCATCACCCCAAAATAAAACGATCAGTCTTCTCAGGGATGTTTTTACGAGCATACATAATTTGTTCTCCTGGATTTTTAGTAGTGGAAATTCAGAATATATATGAAATTACAGGAGACTTATGTTACCCAGGGTATTTTATTGATAGTTGCCTCCAATGTGCCCAAAAACATTTTATAGTCACGAAAGATGAAGTAATTTTGAAATTGAAAATATATTAGTTTTGTCATAATGTTGTGAATTTTTATCAATTGTGCGTAGCCTGAAATGTCTGAAAATTCATGTTGTTTTGGGTGATAATTCGTCTGTCAAGTATTCATTGTTGTGTAATAAATCAGTAATGCCAGCAGGAGGGGTGTACACCATCAATTGCTCAACTTGTAATTCACCTCTTATTGGGCAATCTGGTAAGGAACTAAGTAAGAGAGTTATGCAGCATAGATATAATGTACAGTTTACTTACAGTTCAAGTACCATCTTTTGTCAGGCCGATTCCATCATTTGACTCTTGTACCGCAGTTGCTGCTATAAATTACATGTGCAATTCCAGTTTATTCTATGGTTATGTTCATTTATATGGTTGAAAATAGCCAAGTTCTGTTGTCCATACCTAACTGACCGTTTGTGTTGTATTAATCTCTGGGGAAGTGATTTACCTGTAAATCCGATGTAAGATTGGTCACAGTCCTGGCATGGGATCTCATATACCCCAGAGTCTTTGGGAGATGTCTTTTGTTGGACGTTAATCAGGATTTGGCTAAGGTATTTGGGTAGGTAAATGCAAAAGGGTTGGATTTCCCAAGGGTGTGGGTTATATATATATACATATATATATATATATATATATATATATATATATATATATATATATATATATATATATATATATATATATATAATATATATATATATATATAGCAGGGCAAATCTCAAACGAGGTCAAATGACACTCGTTTAAACAAAATGAAAACAAATATCTAACTGGTAACATAACCTACCATTGTTCCATTGAATGCCATCTCTAGAGTTGGCAGAAAGTCGGTTTCAAACTAGGCTAAGATAAATTCTTGTGGTTACAAAATATACATTTTATTTCCTAAAATTAGCAAATATGAAAATGGAATATTTAATCCTGACTCAAAAGGAAACATTAAACTATCATATTCCTCTCAAAATCATATTTAATCAATAAAGAATGTGTACCGCAACTCACTGCCCTTTCTCCAGACTCATGTAATAGTCACTTCAAATGTTAATTTTTTCAAAGTTTCTCGTTACCTTGCCCAACGGATATGCAACACCTCTTCCAGCACCCCTTATGTGACGTGTTCCACACACTATCAACCAAAATCAGTGAGTACCCCCTTTGCAACTTCTACCAGTATACTATATGTCATTTTCTGTTCATTACGAACACACACACTCACCGATTGGCACACAAGAGGCATGCACGCTACATACTTGAAACTCGTGATCTTCGAAGCACGTCGCTGACCACAAAGGTGCACTGGTAAGCTGTCCTATTTGCTTTTTTCATTTCAGCATCTTCGAGGAATCCAGCGTTTTGCATCTGTCTGCCCGGCAAGAGCTGAGGTTATTAACCCGATTATTTAATATCATTTAATATTTTATTGTTGGTGTGTGTGTGTATGTGTGTGTGTGTGTGTGTGTGTGTGTGTAAGTAAATCCTTCTGTTAAAACAGGATATGTCTCATGTATAAGAGGCCCAATAAAAAACTCTGGTTTAAAGCTAACGACAATATTTAGGTGGACTAACTTCCACTCTTATCAAGTAGTGAATAACAAAAGAAGCTAGAATAGCGAAATACATAGTTGGAGATGCCTGGGGTCACCATATATTAAGCGCTCACACCTAAAGACTAATTTACAGATAATCATTTGGAGGTTACTATTAATCAGCTGTACACCTGGTGTTTGTCACCGACCAATGTTTTGTGATTCACTAGCAAGCAAGCAACCACAGAATATCAGCAGCACCCTCATACTAAATCAAGATCTTATCGCAGCGATTCTGTATGATTAGAAAGCACTATTTATTAATAACAATAAAAATATATCGCTTATTATAATGGTAGTGACATTTAATGTAATCGAATTATTAATGCACCTCCTGCGTTCAATGTTTACCCTACTAAAATTTTTTTCATTTTCAGTGGATCGATGAGTGTATAGATAAAGGACCCTGGTGTAACAGTGGTAAGACCTAATGTAATTAATCAACTAACGGAATTAAAAAGATACTCCATCTTCCGATTATTCGGAAAAAAAACTTATATCCATTTTAAACCTACAGCAACTTCTCCGTGCAGTTAATCCATTTAGTAAAGGTTCGTGTAGATTAATTGTCAGTCTTGCAAGACACTGGATTTTATCGACAAAAAACAACCTATCACAAGTACTTAATCTACTTCAGCCTTAGTTGATTGAGATACAAGCTATGTTTTTTAATAAAAAGAAAAAAACTCCCAAATATATAAAACAAATCTATTGAAAGTATATATTAAATTCCATGCCCCACTCGTGTTGACAGGGCAACTTAATCAATCAAAGCAATACATATTGACAAATAAATGAAAAGCCAATCAAACACCTGTAGTTCAGAAATTTCTCTAACGTCCAGAAAATCATTTCAGCTCAGACACACACTCCTATTCCAGCCCATAGAACAAGTATAAATCACTTTTTTATACATATATTTTTTTTTATAGATTTAGAGTATGCACTGGTTCTTGTAGCGGTGCTTGTGAGCTTATGTGATAACGTAAATAGAATATTCCATCTCAAAAAATTAATCGCGTGTTGCTTTCGAGAGAATTAGTTTTCCATGTGTATCGAGATATCTCACTATTTGTAGCTATGAAAGTATTAGTAATACTTCATTATTTATCATAAAAGCAAATTAATTTATATATCCAACACGGAATTTGACACAAACACACACACACACAACACACACATACACACACACACACACACACACACACACACACACACACACACATATATATTATATATATATATATATATATATATATATATATATATATATATATATATATATATATATATATATATATCCGCAGGTGAAAAATAACAGGCGGGGTTTACGTCCTGACTGGTTTCGACTTTATTTCCAAGCCATTGACGAAGGACTGATACATAGTATTAGAAGCCACAACGAACATACATACAACCGTTTGAGACTGCAGATCCATCCACAGGCAGGTGTCGTGGTAGGAGTGGCTTCCAAAAATCATTTGGCTAAAATTTGCAACGAATTCTCAAGGGACACTACCGATAAACGTACCCACCGTAGGAGACAAGTCCACACCTGACGGGTGCCAAGGAGACGAGGTTGGAAATCTCATTACCACTATTATCCTTTTAATGTGTTTACAAGTATAATAATCCTATTTCCATACATCTCTACTGCCTACCTTAAAATTTAAAAAGGTTACACATTTCTTTTGATATTAAAGTATCAAGTTTATACATTTATTGACTGATGTTCATATTATTGTTGTAACTTTCTTTTATAAAGCTAGATTTAAGGATATTGCTTTCCATTACATTATTAGAACACACTCTTTTTTGGCCCTTCC
This sequence comes from Macrobrachium nipponense, assembly GCF_015104395.2. Lineage (NCBI taxonomy): Eukaryota > Metazoa > Arthropoda > Malacostraca > Decapoda > Palaemonidae > Macrobrachium > Macrobrachium nipponense. The sequence goes on from NC_087220.1 coordinate 7,034,091, forward strand.
CAATTAATAGCATGATTGTTCTCACTAACATGTAGAGAAATACCACTATATTCCTGTGCATATCTCACACATTTTTTATTTTTTTTCTATTCTCTTTTCCGGTGCTTTACCGTTTGACTAATGTAAAAGTTGTCACAAGAATTACATGGAATTTTATATACACAATCTTTAGTATTGTCGGGGGAGTTTTTGATAAGTACCTGTTTCATTGTTTTATTTGCTTTTAAAATCGACATTAACACCAACATTCTTCAAGAGATGAGGGATATCTTTCATATTATTATTATAAGGTAATACAAGCAAGTTTTTTGTGTGATGTAAGGTTCTTTTTGGTTTTGATACATGGCCTTTTTTACCGCTTCTAATACATTGTTTATTACGTTGTCCGGATATTTCCGTTTCTTGCCTGTATACCGAATTTTATCTATTTACTCATCTATATATTATGGGCTACATACCCGTAATGCACTTAGAAACATAAATGCATACACTGATTTTTTAACCTTATTGTTTTGTCCAGAATAGTAATGTACATAGGAAGAAATGTTAGTAGGTTTTCTGCAAACACTATATTTAAACCCACTACTATTTTTCACCTGTGGATATGTGTGATAAATGAATCACATGCTAAAGTGAGATTTTCTTGTAAAATCGATGTAAGATTCGTTAAAGTTCAGGCATGGAATTTTGCACAGACACACACACACACACACACACACACAAGCCCAAATGTTATGATAAATATTGATGTAACTCATCAATAGAAACTTTAATAGATAAAGATGTCACATCAAAACTGGTTAATTTGTCAATACTGGATAATTCAATAGAACAGGTTGAGCTGATAAAGGTAAGAATAAGAAAATCTCGTTTATGAGTCTTGATTAATCATACATGTAAGGTAAAGATGTGCCTGTTAATCAGGGATTTGGCTAGGGTATTTGGGTAGGTAAAGGCAAAAGGGTCAGATATTCATTTTGCCTCAAACTACCCAAATGTCCTAGCCAAATCCCTGATTAACGTCCAATATAAAAGACAATCCCCAAAGACTCAGGAGTATATGAAATTCCATGCTTGGACTGTGAGCAATATTACATCGGTTTTACAAGAAAATCACTTCCCCAGATATTACTACAACATAAATGGTCAGTAAGGTGTGGACAACTGAGCTCGGCTATTTTTAACCATTTAAATAACCATAAGCACAGGATAAACTGGAATTTGTCACATATAATCTATATAGCAAATGTTGTTACAAACTTTCGTGATTCAGTTACACACACACACACAAGTACACACACACACACATATATATATATATATATAATATATATATATATATATATATTATATGTATAAAAGTGTGTGTATGCGTGTGTGTGTGTGTGTATGTGTGTATCTAGAAGTATCCCAGGTGAGTCAGACCAGATAATTGCCTTAGCATAAAAAGGTAAAGACATGTCTCTCGTATGTACAGGTTTATTTACCGACGTTTCACATCTGTTGATGTATCTGCAAGGCTAGAAAAATTACTCATATACTATAAATAGATAAAACAAAGTCACTAAGATACTACTTACATACTTTTTCTTTTAATTATTAAAAATTAAAGCAATGTCTTATACGGATTCCATAAAAGACTAAACAAAAAAAAGAGAGAAAAAAAATTTAACCACACCTCCGAGGTTCTCAACCTTTTTACCTCAGGGCGCATCTATGAATTAACAGAGACTTTGGGGCGCACCTTTGATTTTATTATGGACAAAATACTTTTGAAATTTGAATTTATTGTGAAGTTTCAGCAACTTTACATTGCTGGCATGGTAATACTTTCTTCCGGAGACGATATTTTACTTTTTTGTGCATAGCGTTTTATACACTGCATATTTCTACTTTCTTTTAATTGTCTTTTTCTTCACTTATTTCATTTGGGACTGCTTTTCCTGCTGGTGCCCTCGGGTCTATAGCAGTTGGGGTTCATAGTCCGTGTAATAATAATAATAGTAATAATAATAATAATACTAATAATTCGGAAGGAGTCCCTCTCGTTGACATGTTTTGTTAAAAATGACGGCTGCTTCAGCACTATTGATCTTGTAGAGAGTCTTCTCTATATTTCTGATGACGGCTTTCTCGTTGTTGCTTAGACTGGCGAGCAACGCACCAAAAAGCATGGTAAAATTCGGTTGAGTCATTTGGTCTATTATTGCTCATACAATTCTCTCTCTCTCTCTCTCTCTCTCTCTCTCTCTCTCTCTCTCTCTCTCTCCAATGCGACGTTTCTTCCGATCCGCAGGACATTACCATGCGATGACTGCTGAGGGACTGAATTCGAGTGGTTGTTGTTAAAGATTAAGCTGGCTTTATGCCAGCACGAGCTCTTGCTCACAGAGCAGCCCGTAGGTTTCGAGTGGTGAGTCCTTCTTATATCGTGATGTTGCGGGCTCTCGAGTACGGTCAAAAGCTACCTTCCCAGGAACCGATGAAAACTCAACCTGCCGGAGAGGTTCTCTGGACCGTGCTCGAGAGCCCGCAACATCACGATATAAGACGAAGGACTCGCCACTTGAACTTATGGGCTGCTCTTGAACAAGAGCCCGCGCTGTCATAAAGCCAGCTAAATCTTAAACAACAAACAACCACTCGAATTGAGTTCCTCAGCAGTCATCACTTGATAATGTCCTGCGGATCAGGAAGAAACGTCGCGTTGGAGAGAGAGAGAGAGAGAGAGAGAGAGAGAGAGAGAGAGAGAATTGTATAAGCAATAATAAACCAAATGACTCAACCGAATTTTACCATGCCCTTTGATAAGTTGCTCGCCAGTCTAAGCAACAACGAGAAAGCCGTCATCAGAAAAATAGAGAAGACTCTACAAGATTAATAGTCCTGAAGCAGCACTTATTTTTAACAAAATAATAATAATAATAATAATAATAATAATAATAATAATAATAATAATAATAATAATAATAATAATAATAGTAATAATAATAATAATAATAATGATTATTATTATAATTTGTAGTAGTAGTACCAGCATAATGATTATTATTATAATTTGTAGTAGTAGTACCAGCAGTAATAGGAAAATAATAGACGTATTTTAAAATAACCATTTATTCTTTAGATATTACATTTTGCATTTGATTCTTCTAAGGAGAAACTTGTGCTTGATGAGAATCAGCAATTTTATGAATGTTAGGTCTTACATGTGATAAAAAAACTTTCAACTCTTCAATCAATAGATTTGTTATTTGATATACTTTTACATTCATTGTAAGTTAGTGCAAAAAATCCTTGTTCGCAAAGATAAGATGTGGAAAACTGCAATAAAACCGTTAATGCCTTGTTAGCTATTGAAGGATATTCTTCTTTAAATGAAATTCAAAAGTGATCGATGGGCACATCTTTATACTTGATCTTTAATCCCCAATCAGTAGATATAGCGGCCAGCTCTTCCTCTTCTCTTAATGAAAAGCCAACGTCCTCAGACAAAGAAACACATACTCGGTGTCTGCAAAATTTATGAAAATAATAACAGATATTTTAAACATTAGAATATAATTTTCCTATTCCTTGGGGCACACCTGAGCACCTCACGGGCCGGGCGCACAAGTTGAGAAACGCTATATCTACGGCAAGAGCTAAAATGTGACTGCAAGAGAAAGGGAGAAATTAAATATATGAAGGTAACGACAACGAAATTGGAAAGTAAACACATAGGTAACTAGGTTGTAAAAAGCCTAATTACCTAATAATCTACATGTGATTGCACATCACATGTAGATTATTTTCATTAAGATTAACTCTGACACCATCAACTCCTCATCCTTATGGGCAGATCCGATGATTTTAACACCATTTATGTCCAAGCGGGTACAACAAATTTGTGTATGATTCAGAATATTGGGCACTTTAGGACTGGGCTAATCTACAACCTGTCCTGAAGCTGACTCCTTGCTGAGCACAGAAACGAACCCTGAGTAGCCTTTTAGTCCATCCAACGTATGTTCGCAGACTATATCTGGGAGAGGTATATATTTATCGATAATGTTACATGTCGCGGGAGGGCTCAGTGTGCCCGAAACTTTATTACAATTAGTATACGATAAGCCATAACCTAAAGCACATTTAAGAATCCGGTTTAGTTCTTCTCTTGAAAGATATATAAGACAAACATCTTTATGTTTGTTATTCCATTCACTTATTTTTATGAGATTTTTTTATTTGTGATCCAGGTGATGGACTAGTTTCCTTAGCTTGAATCAAAGATTATTAGAAACTTTGTTATGTAACACTATTCTCCTATCTGGGGGACTCCTGTTCATGAAATTAAATCCGTCAGTTCTCATTTTCTTGAAAATATTAAATTTCAAGACTTCTTTTCTTTTTGTATGTTTGTTGAGGGAGATCACACATAATTAATTGAAAGTAGAGTCACTGTCCACTCGAAATCGCATAGGTAATAATTATTTTATGATCACTTGTTCTTGCAGATACTTTTAAAGGAATTTCCGTCGCAGCCGAATACTGGTTGCTTTAATTTTGAAGAGGGTAGCTGTCAAATAAGGTAACAGACGTATTCTGCTTTTTTTTATTATTATTATTATTATTATTCTTCTTCTTCGCTCTAGATTTTTCCTTTGCATGTGTGCTTTAAATTTCTCGTGTTGTTTTGTAAATTTTTTTGTGTGCGCTTTTACGTATATATGAAGTTCTAGTTTTCATTTTAACTAGTTTTTAAATGATTTTTAGACAACCTGCAAATTTATATAATTTATATTGGTCATTATTTATTGTACAGACCCTGATGATGCATTCAGCTGAATACGAAACACGTTGGAATAAATTGTAAAACTTCATCATGCTTCTTCCTACTCCTGTTCCCTGTGCATTGTACCACTTTAGCTGACTCGACTGCTTTCTCGGTTCATATATATATATATATATATATATATATATATATATATATATATATATATATATATATATATATATATATATATATATATATATATGTATATATATATATATGTATATATATATATATAATATATATATATATATATATATATATATATATATATATATATATATATATATATGTAATAAATACATTTCTGAAAACAGATAATTACATATCTGTAAATAGAATCCATGACCTGAGAGGTCATTGGTGAATTAGGAGCGTCCTACGTGACAATTGACAATCTCAAATCTAGATCACGCTGTGCAATGCTTGCAGTAGCCTGGTTTACGTTTGTTTGAAAACCTCATCAATTCATGAATCTGTTAACAGCTCACAACACCTTCCATGGGAAGCGGTTGACCTGTTAACCTGCGCCGGAAACTTGTTACTTCCGAGCCGGCGGACTACTTATTTCTTTTTTGCATAAATCGCTGAGATAGCTAGTGTTTCGCTATCGACACGATGCTTTCAATAGTTAGTTCTTTTTCAGTTATCAAACGGAGCGGTCTTCTGACCAAACCATCTCTCTTGTGATGGAGTTGAGAAATAAAGCTGTTTTAAAGTTATCAACTTCTCCGTTTGAATCATCTCCCTTATTCTAAGAAGAATCAACTTTACTAAGATACAACGTAGGAGAGAAGAAAAGAAGAACCAGTAATGCTTACGAACAACAGTCGTAAGAAAAGGCAAACAGTCTTTCGCCAAAGCGGAAGAACATAATATATATATATATATATATATATATATATATATATATATAATATATATATATATATATATATATATATATATATATATATATATATATTATATATATATATATATATATATATATATATATATATATATATATATATATATATATATATATTATATTATATTATATATTAGTGTAGCACCTTATAGTATCTCAAGGCACGCCGATATTGGAAAGATAGGAAACCTTTTGTTATATGCTTATATTTAAAACTATATTATAGGATGCGACATGTAAAATATTCTCTAAATTCTACAAAGTAAAGGAGTAAAGTAAAGAATGCATTTGGATACACCATAAAGCAGGGGAATTCAAAGCTAAGGCTGTTGAAGTTCTAGGTATAAAAGCTATGGCTCTGATGTAAATTATCAGTATAACGACAATTGACGGTTAGACTACGCCAGTAACCTGGGACAGTGAATATGAAGTCATGAACGCCATAACACTTCATTCAAACCATTTTCCTATAATTGCGAAAGAGAGAGAGAGAGAGAGAGAGAGAGAGAGAGAGAGAGAGAGAGAGAGGCACAGGTGCACAGAATTCTCACCATGCATAATTAACCGTCTGGAAACCTATATCACCAGCTCGATTTACCAAAAGCAATGTAGAAATAAATAATATATAAAATTAAAGAGCCAAAACCTTCCTCTAATCAATTCCTTACGTCATAAAGTAGCGAAATGGAGAGTCACTTCCAATCTTTTAGTTCATAAGCCTCGGTATGATATATTAAGGTGAGTAATTGCTACAATTAAAACTAAAAACATGTACGAACGAAGCCAAGTTTAATATTATAAACGTATTTCCACTTCTTTATGGCCTACACTTATGATGCATATGTGCACTGAACACTGTAGCTATCCCAAATGGTGGTACACATTTACATACCTATACACCTACACGCACAGTCTGTATGTATATATTCATTGGCTCCCAATGTATTTGGCCTTGTGTGAGGGTCATTAGTGTCCTTATTGGCGCCTTGAAATCAATAGAGTAACATTAAGGTGTTAATACATTCCCCTGTAAATTCAACTCTTGGAGTTTCCATACAATTTTTCCCTTCATTTGTATTTAGCTTTCAGCAGACAACCTTTTTGTTTTAACATGATTAAAGTGAAAACAACCACCGGATAAATTGGATTGGTAGTTCAGTAACAGCAAGGTCAAAAGATGTCATATCACGAAATCTTTTAGAATCTGCTTTAATACAACTTACTTCTCATTGTAATTTCAACATTAGTCGTGGCCTGTTTCATTTAGACCATTGTATTTGTAACATGTTTAAGAATGACCTCGAAGATATAATTACAGACTTAAATAAAAATTTGTTGCCTTAGAGATATCTTCATTGTAATGTATGTTTAATATGTATTGTGAATATGTTTTTGTTTACCAAAGTTCTGAATAGCTGTCACCTATAATTCTTTAATTGTCGTGTCCTTGTGTCTGAGATGTTTGTCTTAATCCTTTAATTGTACCCATTGTTTATGCTTGTTTGGGAAGGTTACTCATCTCCCAGGTGTGTCGGATTCTAGGTATTAATCTCTTTATAATCCCTATCTGTCAGTTATACAACCCTTTTTGTATTTTAATTTCCTCATGTATGTCAGTTCATTTGCTAAGTAAAGGACGTTTGAACGTCGAAAGATCTCACGGGTACTCTGTTGTTTATTTTTCCTTGTGGCATATATATATATATATATATATATATATATATATATATATATATATATATATATTATATTATATATATATAATATATATCCAATGTAGCACAAAGAACCATGTACTTGAGAATATCCTTAAATCCCCGGTAGAATGAGTGTGAGTATTCTATTTATGTTTAAAACTGAATCACTAGTTGATAAATTAAGATTATTATCACACTCGCATATATCTTCTTGAACAGCACATTGATCAGGCAACGTATTAAACATTACTTACAGGCAGCTTAACATTGTCAGTCCCTTAGAGATTACTATGTTGTCATGGTTTTTGTCCGTCAAAGTTGGAAAATTCTGAGGAAATGACGTATAACACTGGCCCTGAACCGTATTAACATTAGCTTTACCTTGATGGTTGTTTTGGTATTTCTGTCCTTAATTCTTCTTATTCTGATATTTCTTATTATTATTACCTATAAAACCCATTATTGGTATTGGCATTATTCTCATTGTGTTTATTACCATTTTGATTGTCTTTCCTCTAGTGACAGTTTGGATAACTATGATTAATGGACTGATGAATACTACACTATTTGATATTACGGTCCCTTTTTAGTGACTATTATAGTTATGTTAAAACAATTTAGATTTGAGGAGTTAACCGCATTAAATTGTTGTGCTACTCCAGTATCTAATCTTACAGTCCTTTTTTAGTGACCATTACAGTTATGTTAGAACAATTCATTTGTAGATTGGGGGACTTAACAGCATTAACTTTTTGTGCTACTACAGTATTTAATCTTACAGTCCCTTTTTAGTGACCATTAAAGTTACAGTTAAAACATTTCATTTGTAGATGTGTGGAGTTAACTGCATTAACTTGTTGTACTATTGTGGTAACCTACTTCATTTGATTATTTTCAATACTAAATATGATTGTTGGATCCAAATCTGGACACTTACACATATGCCTCTTAATCTTATCGGTAATAGTCACTTCACCAGAAGTTCTTTCAAATTTTCACATCAAAATAACGTACTAATCTGTCTGGCAGCATACCAGTTACCAATGCAAGGTGCATTAGATGACACATGTCTGTGGTTCCCATAGTGTTACCATTAACCCAAGAGAAAGTAAGTAGTTTAGAATGCTACTCATTAAATCTATCTGTGATAAAGGTGGTACAAACAGTTAGTGATAAGCTCTTTCTATCTACTATTTTATAGATACTCCTCAAGGATAGGACTTCATCCACCTCAGACTTAGTGCCTTATAACTTTGTTGAAGTACCCTTAAAGTCATCCCACGATGCGCAAGCCTGAAACAAATTTCTTCATAACCAGGAGCCAGTGTCACCTTTTGCAAAGTTAATAAATAACTTAGCTTCTTGCAATTCAATAGTAGTATACACTATATTCTTAGAAATTCAAGTGGGCTTCAATGGATGTGATCCAACCTTCGACCCCTTGAGTCAACTGACCGTTGATCAAGCCTTGAAATGGCACTATAACTCATCTAGTATTCACGACAGTGATTTTTGTTTCAGTCTAGGTCTGGCCCTACACCTGTACTTGCATCTGCACCTGAAGTCATGTTGTCAGAGTTCCAGTGGTTACCTGTATGTCTATTGTTACTTTTATCTCCATTTTACCGGCCAAACTAGTTATGTGAATACACTCGTTTAGATCTTTGCATCATTTATCTATGAAAGAAAAGAAATTTTCAACGACAAAACCTAAATTAAAATATTCACCTCCTAACAAAGAAAAATTAAAAAGTCTATGGGATAAAAATTACTGATCAGATCTTCGACTACAGGACAGTTTGTTGTGTTAGGATACGCTACTGCACATCCCCTAAGACTAAGAAGCAAGTAGACTTAGCAGTGGTTATATGAGAGAATTGCTGGAAGATCGTCACTTCCTCTGCAGAAATGGGTTGGCGCTGTTGATCGACACGACTTGATTGTAGGATCCACAGACATCTGTTTGCTTATGAAATCTTCAAAACAAGATTCAGACATACACATTACCTGAAAATTTTAGGAATTAGAAATAGGTTTCTATTTTCCACCAACCTGTAAAACTCATTCCTCTTCTTTCCTTTTGTGATGAATTGTTGACGGGCGACTAGGTATGCAAAAGAATACGGCTGCTTTCTTTGCGCTTTCTGTATGCTTCTTGTTTAACAGGCTGTGATGCTATTAGTCAGCTGAAATGGCACCTTCCTCTTCTCTTGGTGTTTATAATTCTTGAGCCATAAGATGCGATGCCAGCAATCATCAGAGAAACGTCTCCTTCTTCAAATAAGTAGTAATTGCTTGTAACAGGAATTGTTAGCAAGCACATCCGTAATGTAGACAGTGTTTAAAAATCTGCATGTGTGTAATCCATAGCAGTGATTACACTGTGTATATTATTCGAGATATACACATCTCAGAGAGATATATTATGTTTGTTACTGTTTTAAGATGCGCTAGGACTAGGTCTTACTTGGAGGGCAGTAATACCAACTGCCAACATTACTGGCTAGGCCGATGTGTCCATTATGTGATGATGCTCCCTTAAAAAGCCATCAACAGAGTACAAAAGGTGAATAGCATCTGAATGTTTACAAAACCCGCACTTGAATCAATCAGTGGTAACAATGCCATGTTGCACTGGTGTGTTTAGCAAACACACACTTACAACTTTAGCACACACAAATTTTCCAAATATTATAATGTAAAAATGGTGATAGATTACATTGTTAAAACTAATCAAGGGTCACATCTGACCTGCGATAAGAATAAATGTAGACTCTATAGTTTGTAAATATCAACAACAATAAATGATAAAATGTTAACAGAAAATCATTTGACCTCGTTTGTCTCCTTTTTACGGCTTTTGCTTTGTTGAGATAAAACTGTATCAGTGCATTTCATGAAAATAATGCACTGAAACTCCTCTCTCGCTCTCCTCATGACTTCCCATCATCACACTAACATAGTTAGGAATACTACGACGTGCAAAATTATCTATTCCATTTATAATGTTACAAACCTTACTTTGTGACATTTGCATGTTTCTCCTTGAACTTAAACAAGGAGTAAGAAAAAAATCTATAAGTAAAGAAGTGTATAGAACACGTTCTCTCATGTTTTGAAAAACAATCCCTTATGATCGTCTTATTTTTCCCACAAGTCTAGAGAAGCAAGTAATTAAGACGTACATTCCAAAAGTCATTTTAGGATTTTCCCACGAGCTCAAGCGGAAGTGATTCATAGTCACACCTTCACGACCTCAAGATCGTTCCGAATTTTGTGCCAAAATTTCTAAGAATTACGTTAGCCTTCCTTTACCCTCCATAGCTCTACCTCCTCACTACCTGACCCAAACCACACGTGGTTCTCCGCTACTTTTTCCCTTGCTTCTTAAGTGTTAAAGATTTCACTATTGTTAATCCCTTCTTTTGAACTCTTGTGTTAGCCACCTATAATTTCCTTTCTGCTACCTGCCATGATTTGCATCTCACAAGGAATATGAGATAATGGGACAGTTGTCTAGCATCAAAACCAGATACATACAGAGGGGGCGACGACCCACACTTCGCTACTGCTAGCTAGTTAGTTGATCGAGAGGATACCCTGCTAGAGTCTGTTCCAGACTCTCTTGTGTGAGGCAGTCCCTATTGAGGTTAGGTCCTTCAGCAACATCCCTGGACCTCCGCACTGGTAAACCTGTAGCCCAGACGTGTCCACTACCTCTCAACTTATTCTCCCTTTGTTTGGACTGATCGCAATGCCGCTTCCACTGATGCTCCATGCAACAGCAGACCGGCTCTATTCTAGTACACACGTCTCGTCCATGGAGAAAGTTACAGTGAATGGAAGTTGTAGTTCAGCCAGACTATTACTTTTTCTTATTTCCAAAATCCCAATCCATATCCTTTGCAATCTCCCTCATAAGTGTTGGAATACCAGTGTTAACTTATCAGTGATACGATTTGGTAATTCCACTCGTATGTTACAAAATCCTCCTGCATTGCAGATCCGATTTCGAGTGCCTGTTATGCATGTCACCCGTATATGTCAATGGTGCCACCCTTTTGCCATTGCCAGCGCCATATCTGGTCAATTATTCCCGGACCCTAGGATGAAGAGTTCTATGTTTTCCCTTTATACCAAGTCCCTTGCAAGCATCCCATTCCTCTTTTCAATGATGAGTTTAACCCAATGAGGTTATGTACATATCTGCAGTAATATGGCACTTCGATTTTGAGTGTCACTTGTACAGCAACTTGTAGTGACACAGGGCATTATTGTTAGCTCCTGTATATTTTCTTCTGATCCCATTTAGGAAATTATATGTGTTGAGTGGACAATTCAAGTTTCCCTTGAATACCAACTTAGTAGTTGAATTTATTTATAGATTTCCATTTCTATGCTGCAATTAGTTTTGCGTTTCTTCTAGATCTAGGAATGGCATTAGGTTTTCATCATTTTCCTCACCAATACTAAATGCAATAGTTTACATGTTTTTAATTTAAATTGTTAAATAATTTTATGGTATCAATCTTCTTTTAATTTTCTAGATAACGAAGGTATCGTCGTCGTACTTCCGATGTAAGGTAGGCATCAAACTTATGGGAAAGTTATCTGACCTTCTAGTCTAATGAAAAAAATATATATATTGGCCAGAGTAGCTGATTACCCTCGGTTAATCCATTTTGTTGTCTATAATACAAATTATTAAAAATTAAGTATATATCGTAAGAACGAGATTTAACATACCAACAAACCTGGATCTACTTCGTTCCATGAAGCTGTTGATTCCATTCTGCATTTTGTTTGCCACGATTTCTATGGCCTCTTTTGTAAGACACAATTTTGTATATAAGCTCTCAATGTCTAAGATTACATGATAGTAGTTTTTCCCAAGTTATAAATTTTCCATATTATCTAAAAACAAACGTTTACACTCTTCTGCTATGTGATTTTTTTCAAATACTTTAATATGCCATGAAGAAGGACATTTTCAAAATACGCTGGACCACTGAGGATGCGAACTATTTTCTCTATAAATAAAGTTACATCTTCTCTTTGATTTATGAAATATCAGTTTCTACTTTTTACCTGAATTCCTCATCCCGTCCTCTTGATCAAATAGTGATATATCATGTTCCTCCTTGTATTCATCAGTTGACGTAAAAAAAAATAAATGAATAAAAATAAAAATAGAAAGTTTTTTTTATATCGCTGAAAACTACAGATGTCGTTGCTTAATTTGTCTGATTCAGGAAATATGAATTTCTAATTTTTACCTGAATTCCTTTAGGTCATCATGCCCTCCTGAGCCAATAGTAATTTATCAGTTCTTTCTTGCATAGGTATCGAAGGCGGTGAAGGTCATCAGTGGCATCGCGTATTCAACACCCACAGGCTTGAAAGGCACCCATTAATCTGGAAATATTTCAAGACCAATGCATCGAGATAATTACCCAAAATATCTGGTTTACTTTTCATTTATATGTATAAATATATATATATGTGAGTATGTAAATATATACATATGTATGTAAGGTGGGGTAAACCAGATGTTTAAGGTAATTATCTCGATGTATTGCCCTTGAAAGATTTCCAAATTTGATTGGTGCCTTTTAAGGGCGTGGGTGTTGAACAGGCGGAGTCACTTACCACCGCTTGCACCGCCTTCAGAAAGACCTACATACGAGTATAGTGAATATATAGCCAGTGAATGGGAAGTGCCTTCTTACCTGCAGATGCCGAGTGTAGACTTCACGCGCATCGTCTCTTACAGCTGCTCAGTAAGTGAAAATATGTTCCCGGTTGTTTCCAGTACCGAAGGATGAGTCGGGTTTCTTTGGATGATTTCACTTAACCGTAATACATTTCTCTCGTTGGCTTTATTGACTGAATTACGATCACGTTAGTCCTTCTCTCCATCCCATTTGGGATCACGTAACATATGCAGATTTTGCAGAATTTTTCCCATGTTTTGAACTGAATGGCTTATCAAGAAAATTCCGAAAGTAGTTGCAATTTTGAATAATATTGATCCTTGCCATACTTACTTACCTTTTCAAATATAATAATAATTATGTTCCCGGAGTTGTATATTTGCTGAAAATGTAATAATCTTTTTTCATCCCAGTGAATCTTTCTCGTTAAAGTAATGAATTATATATATATATATATATATATATATATTATATATATTATATATTATATATATATATATATTATATATATTATATATATATATATTATAATATATATATAGTATATATATATAATATCCTTAAATCCAATGTGGAAACGTGAGTGAAAACCTGGGGACATGGAACAAGTATATTCTATATTTTCAAGGTCACACTGAAAATAATAGAAGTTAACAGACCTTTATATAAAAAAACAGAAAGGAGAGGCGGGATTACAGTTTGTTAATCTGGGTGTGTTGTTCTTTAAGAAAAAGAGACAAGGAGAGAGGATCAAGGGACAATCTAGGATGGAGATTTAAATTCCTCGTTGGTTTGGCTTCAATTAAAACGGATTCCGGCAAATTCCTTTTACGGTGATCTTTGACCCTGCAGTTTATCAAAGAATTATCACAGTTAACAGCATGGCCCATCTTAAGCCAATGATCTGCCATACCTTTATTCGTTAAGCTGCTGATATTATTAAAGGTTTATTTTTCTCTTGAAGTTGAAGTTCATGGACTGTTGTAAAGTTTGATGTAATGAAAGTAGCGAGGTTATATATTTGTGTTGTTGAATGAGTGGTCACAGTTTATTGATCATATTTTATTTTTGCTCTCCGTTTTCAGAATCCTGGTCTCATTTGTAAACTTGTAAAGTAATAAAGATGAATGAACTAGCTTTAAGGTTCCTTAGTTTTTCCATACATACCCTTCCTTGGTTTTTTCTGTCTACCCGTCATGGGCATACTTGAATCTTCTAAAATAAGGCATAGAGGTGTGTTTGGGATCTAATCCAAAAATGGTTTGTGGTTCCATTCCAATAGGCAGAGATGGCCCTGGGCCAGCCACTGCCTTGGCTGTTGCAACAACCGGGGCAGCAGTGGTGTCATGTATAGCTGCCCACTTTTGTTCCAGTTGCTGGATCTTTGCAATCAACAAAGGATGTAGTGAATCATCCCCCAGATTCCTATCTTCTAAGGACTCGGAGGTAGAGGAAGAAGTGGCTGTAGATACAGGTGGTTCCCAAGTAGCTTGGGCTACCTCAGGGACATATTGTGAGGCCATGCCAGGGGTCAAGAGGAGAGCTGGAGTTGGATTTCCTAAAGGGAGATTTGGAAAGGGTTCGGGCTCTGGCCCTATAGCATGCACTGGCTTGTTTCCTGGAGGTGATCCACCTAAAATCTATGCTGTCAGGCTCTGGGAGTAGTCCTATTTAGCAGAGCAAGTCTCTCGAGGACAAGGCTAGGGCAGGTGGAGGTCTGGAGCGTAGTGAGCGAGGAGGGTCAGGGTAGAGGCCTGGTACTTGATTTGCACTGTGGAAATGCAGACTTCTTGTATGACATGAGACTGTGGGCGGAGGTTGACGTGAATGTTAGCTGTATAATATCTGGGACTTGGTTGAGTATGAGTTCAAGGCTAAGTCATGGTCGGTGTGGAACTAGGACTGATACCAAGGTCTCTGGACTTGAACCGAGGATCACCCATCTGCAGATACTATTATATCTATTGAACTATACGGTATGGCACTGCGAGGATATGAACTCTGCAGGGCTTATTTATACCCTAAAAGGAGGTTATTTGAGCTTGGGGTTACAACACATCCCCCCAAAACTGGAGTTGGTCTCATGGCGGTGTCTTAGCCAGCAGCTTCTGGCAGTGATTCTGATTTCCCTGAAATGATAGCACCGCAGCCTTTTGTTCCTCCATCTCGGAGACCCGGATCCTGAAAACAACAACTGAGCCAGTATCATGATTTTAGAAGGAAGGGCGTTGGGAGGGCCATACCTGAGAGCTTGCTAAACAGGTAAAGGTCGAATGAGGAACTGACCAGGGGTCAGGCTGGACACAAAGCTAGGTCAGGGAAGGTGTAAATTTAATATCTAGTATTAAAAGGGGGAACTCTCCCGAATTTACATTAATGGCTAGAATGTCAAAATGCTCCCAAGATGAATTATGAGAGATGACTGGAAAGGACGTCACACAGATGGGGAAATACGTCTGAGGAAAACATTCCAAATCTCATCCTTGTGGTGTGGCGGGTGGTTGAGGGGACTGAAATTTTACTTTGCTTTTCTTATTTGTGAGTGCAGTTTATATATATATATATATATATATATATATATATATATATATATATATATATATATGTATATATATATATATATATATATGTATATATATATATATATATATATATATATATATATATATATATATATATATGTGTGTGTGTGTGTGTGTATGTATGTATATATATGTATAATATACTATATTATGCATATATACATATAATAAAATATAGATATATATATATATCATACCCTATATTATATTATATGATATCTCTATATTATAATATATCCCTATATATATATATATCTATATATTTATTATATATATATATATATATAATATATATTATATTATATATAGTGTGTGTGTGAGTGTGTGTGTGTGATGAATGCCTCCTGTAAGTTCCTGCTGCTACTTGTCAGAGCTATAGAAATCTATTCCGGATCTCAACATTAACAATTATTAGTCTGTTTCTAAGTTTCTTAGACCATAGGAATATTGGAAGTACTGTTCAAGCATATGAATTTTTTAGAGACACTTATTTTAATCATCTCACTGATTTCAGGATGGGTCGTGCATGCAGAGTAAGTTCAGTTGCGCATCTGAAGCTTTTGATGCCTCTGATGCTCTTTGTTGGCATTTCTGAGGGATCATCACTGGATTATGGAAGGTTTATATCAAGCTATCATTTTCTTATAAGGAAAACTAGTATATGATATTTGACTTGATTAGGAAATACAGAGAAAAAAGATGGACAAGCGAAGCTTAATTTTTTATTGGCCAGTACTTTTACGATTGAAGTTTGCATGAATATCTAGGCTTATTTTCCCCTTTGCTTGTACTTTTAATTGAAGTCTACTGTTCTTTTCCACCTAACATTTTCCTTTTATATTCTATATGTTTATATTATCATGCGTTTATGAATAGATGCCTATATTTATCATTTAATGGAGAAGGTAAAACTTCATTTGCAGATGGAAAGTCTTAGCTGTTAATCTTGAGCAAGTGAGTGGAGACGCTTATCCTCCCACCCTGAGCAAACTTGAGGATATGGAAGCAGAGGGATACTTGGTGGTCCTGTCTGCATCAAAGATCAAAGGTGAGGAAACTTCCATAAGTGAAAACATAAAGTACAACGGTAAATATTTTTACAATATTGATTATGCACCACTAAAAGTAAATCTTATTATTCTAGTTAACATTTCATATTCTCGAAAATGAAACATGTAAATCTCTTGGGTAACGCCAGTGATTTTTTCAGCATAGCATTCGTTCTGCATTTTTCCGTGTTTAAATGAAACTCGAAACTCATGTTTTTCCTGTAACAGGCGTTGCTCACAAACCTACTTCTTCAGAAGCATTTTTTCTCAATAGCAGGTTTTAATGTTGTAACCATATCTTCTATTGTTCTATCCCAATAACAGGGATTGCTGCCATAGATGCATCTTCTACTCACTATACCTTCTACATTCTTTTTAAAGCCACGTATTACTGAGGAAAGTGTACTTTCTAAAACTATATTCCTTCCAACCACAGGTATTGCTGAGGTAGCTGCATCATCTCAAGCTTTAGAAGATCTTACTAAAATGCAGGATGATGGATTAATATCCTTTGATTTAATATGTAATAATCTTCGCAGGTAAGTCCTTAGTTGGAGGTTTTTTCTCTGTTTGTAAATTTATAGCTTTCCAGGGATATTTTATATCCCAATATCTATTAACACTTTCCAAAACACCTCGTGTAGTTCTTAAAAGATAATATTATTATTATTTGTCATTTTAATGTTTTAATTAATATCGTCAGTACTTTGCTATTTAATGTAAATGTTTTTTTTTAGTAATTTTTAAACACTAGCTGTTGACATAAATTTTTTACATGCTTTATTTTATAATTTCCTGACTTATAAGGATATTTGATTTGACTCAAATGCATGAAGTTTCCATTCTATAAGTATCTAAATGTACTGTATGTCATTTTGTGAAAACTTTATAGCTGGATTTTTAGAGGCTCGGACAGTCTCAGCTTTATGATAGCTTGATATGAAGTATCAGTGATTTTGATAAGCAATAGCCATTAGCTAATCATACTTTCAACTTATCAGACCTTGTTTCCTATCAGCTATATTATTATGATAGTTTTGATGGTGTTACTATTATGGTCCTCTCAGGGCTCCTTAAGAATTACCAAATAAAATCAAGAATTCTCTCATGACTGGTCTGTGCTGGAAATGTGCCGTTTAAAGTAGGAAGTTACTTACCCTGATTTACAGCATTATCTGTGAAGATCACGAATCACCCCTCTCCTGCAGATGTGTCGAAATTTGCACCCCAAACCTCGCCGTTACTCATAGGACTGAGAGCGTCACTTTTTCCTGTTCCGAGTGTTTTCCGTTGTTATTATGCAGTGCTTCATTGCTGAAAAGTTTCTGCTATTTACGGAAGAAGATACTGACATAGTGTTAAGCTTCCTCATAATATTTTCCTATTTCAAGATAAAATACCAATTTTGTTTGGCACATATCCATTGTTATATGCATTCTTACAACGAACGCTCTCATTTCTCTTGGATCCTTTCCAATTTTCAGTAAATAATAAGATATCTTTATAGGAATTTTAATTGATGGGGATCATCGTAATCTTTCATTTCGGTTTTTGTGTGAGATTCGTCTTTCTCTGTATAGATCAAGGGGATCTACCTTAGGTTGTTTGACCATACTGGCTTCCATGGTTACCATTCATGATCTTTATGAACATCTCTCTCTCTCTCTCTCTCTCTCTCTCTCTCTCTCTCTCTCTCTCTCTCTCTATCTCTCGAGCTTCTCTATATATATATATATATATATATATATATATATATATATATATATATATACACACTAGCTGCCCAACCCACCACTGCCCGGGAAAACTCTGAATGACGACCTACAAATTCTCTCTCTCTCTCTCTCTCTCTCTCTCTCTCTCTCTCTCTCTCTCTCTCAATTACAGTGCTCATCATTTTGACATTTTATATTTTACCCCTTCTCAGCCGCCATTCATATTGGGGCTGTTTGAGTGTAAATGGCTTCGGGAGTATCACTATTCATCTCAGCAACCTCAAAAGCATAGATTAGACTCTGATATCATTCATTTTCTACATTTTATTTTTCACCACTTCTCACCCCCATTTCCATCAGGGCTGAACTTGGACTTAAAGTTCGACACGAGTGTCACTAATCATCACAACATCATGGTAAACTATGGATTAGACATTAATATCTGTTGTTTTTTGGTTATTTTAACATGTCACACTCTTCCCAGCCTCACACCAACCCCCTTTGGTGCCAGTGATATCTTAACCCCGACCCCAACCCCCAGATGGTAAATCATATGTATACCAAGTTTGGTTGAAATTGCTCAATGCATTTCAGAGTTATGTAGGAACATACTCAAACAGACACACAAAAGCACACACACATACATACATACATACATGCATATAGACATCCACATGTGTGTTTGTGTGTGTATGACTATATCATGAAAATATGGCATGTGATGAATATTTAAATAAAGATATAATCCACGAAGGAAAGAGGGGAAAATTTAGATCTACAAGGCCATTCGACTTCTCTTCCTTTGGTTGGCAGGCTGAAGGAATATAAAAATAAGCTTACTAAACATTCTTATTAATGACAGATGCGAATTACAAAGGAGAAAATGTGTACCTGGAATCCAACACAACTGAAGAATTAGTAGACCTATCACAACAAGGTTAACAGGTTTTACAAAAGATTAGACCCAATAGCTCAAACAATTAAAAGAGCATAACAAAATGTTTACTGATCACCAAAAATATTAATAAAAGTACAACTCGATAACTCTATGGAAGTAAGCTGTACAATAAAAGACCAAAGATTTCGTGAAGAGAAATCTTTTGATCTGGCAATCACTGAATTTTCAGTTCAATCTATCATGTGAGAGTTTTCACTTAAAAGAATGAATATAGCATTAGATGTGTGCCTAGTTTTGACATAATACTAATCCTGTTAAATTAGTACTTCTAAATCCTTGCTAGATTGCCAATATAGAATGTTTAAGAATTATCTTAAAGATAAAATCAGTGACATAATTGAAATGTAGTTACCTAATACAGTGTATATATATATATATATATATATATATATTATATATATATTATATATATATATATATATATATAGATATATATATATATATTAGAGAGAGAGACGAGACGAGAGAGAGAGAGAGAGAGAGAAGAGAGAGAGAGAGAGAGAGAGAGCTAAATGTGTAATCCTTTTTAACATACCCTAGGGCAAACCAGCCTCCTTTACACCTTACCAACCCAACCAACACGATAACCAAATAAATCTTGATATTATTTTTCTGGATTTCCATAAGGTACCAGACAATTTTTTCAGCGAGAGTTTTTTTAGTTATACTGCCCTCCATAATATTACATTCAACTTCTATACCCCCTCAAAAATCTAATGACCAACTCCAATAGTAGACAGTGGTGGCATAAACAATATGGACCCAGAAAAACAATGATAGGAAATATACTAAATGACTTTAACTTATAATTATCTACTGTTATGTTCAGGATATTACCAACCAGGCTCCCAACCGATCTAACAATCAAGGCAAGTAATTTTATAGATAAAGTTAAACAAAATATGTATAGAATGGAAAAGCAAGCCCTAAACAAGAGAGTCACCCGTAACAGTGTCCAAATTCAACTTCAACATAGGTCAGTTACTAAAACATCTGAATCGATCACAGATGAAATAGAAATTGAGTTATAATCACACTCAGATCGATAAGTACACTAAACATATATGGCCACATCAAGCATTTCTCACATTTTTTTTTTACTACAGTACAGGCTGCTTAATTATCAATCTGCCAAAAAACACAGCATCAGCAAACAGTATTAAATTTGATTGGCTGCTTAGACACGTGCTAGGTATGCCATATGCACCTGGCAGCCAGTCCAGATTGGGATGAGAGTCATGAGTTGCGAAGAAGTTTGGGGGAAGGGAATAAATCTTCCTAGTAGAATTCAGCAGCGAGTATTCCCTTTCTTCCCAAAGAATGTTTACACTAAGGCAAACATGAGAACATGTCAATATGAATGATCGCCTGTGAATTTCCTGAAGTAGATAAAGAGTCATTAGTTGAGATAGATGTCCAGAATAATCAGCAAAAGGTGAACAAAGCAACTGGACTCTCCCTGCTAAACCCTGAAAACTCAGGGGCACCATCATTTTTTTTGTTTTGCCAGAGGAGGAACTCCCAGAATGGAATATAAACTCTCTTTTTCAACAATCTGACTTTAAGGAAGACCACAACAAGGAACTTCCTCCGTCTCTCCCTCTGATATTCCTGTTTTGCCTTATGGTTCATTCTCCTTCACCTAAGACTTCCTTCCATCCAACTAGTGGTAATTTGGTTGTCCTAGTCTAACCTGTTCAGCCAAGTTTCCTTATAAGGAGACTGACTGATGCCAGGATGGAAGATAGGTATGATATTTGTATGGAAATCCTGCAAAGTATCAAGGAAACCATTGATACTGGACATCACTGTATTTAAGATGACATTATATTTTTCTACCTGGAATTTGAGCAGCCTTGTTACTAAGACATTTTCAGCCTATACAGGAGAGACTAAAAAGTCTGAGAAGGCCACCTGGATAGATTTGGGTACTCTTGCTGAGAAAGTAAGGGACTTAGGGCAGGCTAACAATATCCCCAAGGCTTAGTGAAAGCTGAGCCAATCTCCCAGATTATGATTAAGATAAAATCTTGACCCCCATAGGGATACCCCTACTACTCCTGTCAGAATCAGAAAAGAGCCATGAAATTCCTGATCCAAGTTCTCCGGATAATTGCTGGAATAAGTCCTGGACCAGTCTCAGCTCATGTCTGAGGTTGATGCTTTGCAATTGTCTCCACCCACAAAAGCAGGTGGTTTGGAACATTCCCCGTCAAATCACTTGAAAGAATGCTGTCATCCAATAAGTCAATCTTATTATCCTGGTGTGCAGGTAATTGACAGATAGGTGGGAGAGTGTTCGGTGTTAACATTTAGTTGTTACCTGTGATAAACAGCCTCTGTGCCCTCAGTAATTAGTTTGGATTGTTATCAAAACTACTGACTGGCAAGCATGTTTATATGTGTCTGAAATATATTAATTGTATTTCTACTTTCAGATATACAGAAAACTCATTTATATTAGTTTTAATCTAGGACTTCCCAATAGACATCTGATATGTTTCTGAAGATTGGGTTTTGCCAAATAGTCTGTTTCTTCATTCCACCTCACTAGTGTCTTACTCATATTCCTACAATATTCTGTATTTACTAAATACTTTTTGTATTTTTATATATCAGAGAAAGAGAATGAGGAAAAGGTGGGTAAAAGGGAAGCAGTGAGAAATGTTTATTGTTTGAGTGTGACCCATAAGACCTTTCTATGGATCGAAAGGAAGTAATTATGGAAGTTGACCTATTCTCATTTCAGTGATCATAATACAATCATGACCCACATGCTTCAAAAGATGGCCCTCATTATTGCTTGGTAACAGGAACCCGGTTCAGAAAACTTGGCTCTCATAGATGGGAGAAATGCTTCTTCACTCGCTTGCATAGTCATCCCTTGATATTTCCCTTAGCCCTTGATTCCCAGCCAAGAATAGAAGAAATCCCTAATCTTTTACATGAACTCAGTATGACAGCTAAGGCATTTTGTCTGGTCTAGTCTGGAAGGTGGGTACCTCTCAGTCTTTCTTTTGAAATGTCGATTTTGAAGAAGTTTATGAGTATATGAGTTGGTCATCACAGACAATGTCCCTCAAATGTTACTGGTGACAGATTGAAGATGTTGAACTATAGAAAAAAAGATGATAATTGATGTCCCATACGTTTCCTGATAGAGAAAGAGGGGCTATCTATGACGCTATGGTATTTCTTAGATATCACTAGGATGGCAGGGTTATCCTACTTCCCATCATATTGCCATAAGTTTATCATTCATATGGGTTCTTTATCTCTCTTTATTCACTAGTAATTACTGACTGGAACCCTGAGTGAAAGAGAGGGGAGGTGATCCCTCTCATGGCTTTGATGCTTAGGTTTTTCTGAAAATAGTGAGTTAGAGTGGCTATCCTTCAGTCCTCCCCTGCATAACTGATCAAGTTACTTCATTGCTATAACACTAACACTTCTATATGATCTTATCCCTCTATTGGTTGTTAGTTCTGAATAGGAATCTTGAACAGAAGAAGGGAGGTGATCCCTCACATGACTTTGCCATGGACTGTCTGCTAATGGGCAGTTGGGGGAAATCTTTTCTCAGGAGGTAGGACATTTTGTCCGCTGTCAATTTCTTTTATATGCTCCTTTGTAGATAAGCACTGGATAAACTATAAAAAAAAAAAAACAGGCACTGGCATAAGAAATTTTTTTTTTTTTTTTTTTTTTTTGTAGATGCTGTGGATCCTAAAACACACCAACTTCACCTGTCAAAAAGCCATAGTAATCTCTGGTGGTTGCTTCTTTTATAGACCTGACGAGTAATGCAGGGCTTATCTTGCATGCAACATTATTACCACATCTCCAGAAGTGGAGGGAATTATGATCTTATAGGTAGCCATTACAGGGTAGGATAAAGAACCATTGCATCTTGAGTCCATTTATATTTCTTTGCTGTACCAAATATTGCTCAATTCTTGCCAATATCAGCTATGAGAGACTGCTTGATGATAGTCGTTTTGTCTTAAGGAGGCCAGTGAGAAAACAAAATGACCCCTTTGAGGCTCTAAGCTAAAAAAGAAGGTTCTCATGCGTTAAAACTTTACCTCTATAGGTTTCTCCATCGCTGTCTGCAAAAATATATTTATTCAGTATTTTATGTATATAAATTATTGAAAAGTTAACGCAATAGAAGGAACTTCGGCAGTAAAATTAAATATTTGTTTTTATGTAATGTATTTATCTTTTTATTGAAGGGCATTAGATTTGGAGAAACGTGATGCAGGGAAAAACCTTCCTCGAGCTTCAGTTACATTCACCTCTTACATGAGTTTTAGCCAAGTGAGTACTTCATGATAACCATTACTACCTGTTTTGAAGTTATGGCAAAGTTTGTTGAGGTTTTCCTCGTGCAGCTGTTGTAGATTATTATTTTTCATGTGGATTTATAGAATGTGTGGATATTGCCTTATGTAAATAATAATTCTTGGAAAACTTATAAAACATGTAGGTAATGAACAATACTGTACTGTTAAGGAGGAAATGTAAAATTATTTAATATATACATAATAATATATCAATATAGTTTACAAAAAATTATCAACTCTTCCCTGGGTCATGTACTAACACAGCATCATTAGTGATTTCTGATGTTTGAAAATTTTAAGCCATTTTGAAACATTGGTTATGGCAGATTTCCAGTTACTTGGAGAGCTTACCAGCCCAATACCCCAACAAAATCCGAGTGGATAAACCTGGAAGGACTGTTGAAAACCGCACTGTTTACCGTGTTCGGATGACTAACAACATCACAGATAACGTGCAGAAGAAAGTTGTCTTTATTGATGGAGGTCAGTGCATAAGATCTAATCGCTACCAGAACGGGTTTTCTTTTCTTACTTTTTATATTTTTTCATACTATTCATTATATTATTTAGTACACTGTTCATTAGGCTTTTCTGTAAGTACAATAAATTATCACCAATATTCCCAAAGCTATGCATGCTTGGCCACCAACCACACTTATTGCAGATCAGAAGAACTTTATAGTAATTGTTTAATAAGTGGCTATGGTAAAAAAGAAGCAATCTTTATTGTGGTTCTTCTTTAAGCACAGTATGATGCTATTAAAAACGGAATACGGCGAATTTTTGGCATATATACACGGTAAAGTTGTCACTGTGTCACTTATTTTGACACTATATCTCCATATGCATAGTTATAATGATTCCAGTTATACATTGCATAAAAGTAGATCATCTCTCATAAACACAGTAGAACGTCTATCTCTTGTGTCAATGTTTCTGTCATGCGTACCTTGCTTGTTAAAAAGCAAAATTATAACCCTAGATTCTCCATATTTTATATGTCACTTAAACTTTAGCCATAACTTTTGAATGGTAAGGGGCACGCATACTTTGCCAAGGAAACTTTTTCTGATGTCATCAAGATTAGTGACTTTGTGGCCTTTCCCATGACCTCCAAACTAAAATTGGACCCGATTAAGGGACATTCTATACACTAAAAGGCCTATTATAGAGACAAAATCACTGTGGTTAATTTCAATATTCGAGTACGGGATGCACAATGCTTTAGCAATACTCTCAGAATGGTGATGATAATGATGACGATGATGATGATTATAATTTTATTATTTTATGCAAATTGTGAAACTGAAATCTGAATTTTCGATTGCTGAAGTCTATTCCATTTTAACATTAAATAATGTACTGCATTGGGGCTTAGCTAAGGCTTTAGCCTAAGTTCTAAATCTAGTTATTTAATCATTTTCACAGTGGATAAATAAATGGGGTACACTGAGTACACATTCCTACAAAGTATTCATGAAGAGAAAGTTATTTTCATTTTGTGACTTGCGGTTTTATTTCTAGGTATACATGCTCGTGAATGGGTTAGCCCAGCTGCTGCCTTGTATATTATCGAAACACTTATCGCCAATACTGGGCTAACAGAAACTATTGAATGGCAGATTATGCCCGTGCTTAATCCTGATGGATATGTTTACAGTTGGAGCGGAGTAAGTTGGTTTGACAGTTTACATACTATTTCAATTCTGTTTCATTTTATTGAATTTAGTAAAAATTGCCTGATAAATTGTATCCCATCTTTTCATATGAATGTAGGGACTTATACATATATGGTAGTTTTGATACTCATATTCCTTTATAGAATCGTTTGTGGCGCAAGAACAGATCTAGGTCTTCTTCTTCCACTTGTGTTGGCGTTGACCTTAACAGAAATTTTGGATATCAATGGGGAGGTAGGTCTCATTCACTGTCGGTGTTAGTGAGATTCTTGATGTTCATTTATTTGACATAATGGTGGAAGCAAAATGGAAAGAGAGATGGAAGAGATATTTGGAAAGATAAGACCGAGGTTTATTGAAGAGAATAATAGATCCCAGTTGCAAGACAAACAGTATATACAAGAGGAGGAACGACACAGTAAAACTAAAAAGTGTAATGATTCCAAGAAGCCACGTCAATGAGGAATAATCTCTACCCCGAACTAGCTCTTGATTCCCTTTCGATGTCTCTTTTGCTCAAAGAACATTCTGTCAACATTAAGAAAGTGTAACCCGACCTCTGTTTTAAAAATAAACCTCTCAACTTCTCTTTGATTCAGTGTGAACTTGAGAATGTAGAAATAAACTACAAAAGTACCTGTTTCAAGTCCCCAGTTTCACTACCTTTCTACCGTGGATGTAAGGATGCATGTCTATCATTTATTATAATTTATAATTTTCATTGTGCCTGACATTCTAGATATTTGCAATGAATTTCAAGATTTATTCTATTTTTAGGATCCTTTATAATATGATGATAGTTTCATCCAGCAAATCTTTTAACAAATCTACTGTGAATTGCACGCAGAAAATTGCAAATATTAATACTCAGTTTCTTATTTCTTTGTAAAGATGACTGCTTGTTATTTCTTATTTCAATCTACTCTATTCCTGCTGTATGATATATCTCTGTTCAACTGCTATTTTAAGGTATGATCTTCCCCACCATGTTCTTGAATCTTTATGTTTTCCTATTTACGTTTAATGAAAATCTTCAGTTTCCTCGGAAGCATGATGCCTCCGCTGCATTGAATAGTACAGGGCTCATACAGGCACAATAATTTTCGTTGTCGTTGACACCAGTGGAAAAGAACTGTATGTGGTTATGTCACCAGGTTTCCTTGAGTACAAGAATGGAAGACCCAGATCTACTCAGTTGAAAACTACGAGATATGAAGATGAGATGAGTAAAGTGTTGTGATAATGACAGCATGGGCAAGATATGAGGAACAGAATTTCTCAAAGGCCCTTTATGTCTTGTCGTCGGAGAGGGTAATGATGATGATAGTCATGGGGAAACTCGTATTTTCATCCTTCTAACTATCTTTCAACTGGTTCTATAAATTGCTACTCATCATTCTTCCTTGTACTGTTTCACAGTCCGGTATCTTCCAGGTGTAACTAACATAATCTACCCGTAAAGCATGCCTTTCCCCTACCCGAGATGTTGATCCTAATCCATCTCTTCTGCACTTGCTTTACTTAACATTTACGTCTTGCTATCCTGAGAATCTCCAATATAAAAATTTCCAGTGCAAAGAAATACTTGCTTCATGTAAAGCAATTTACTGCAACAGATTTCTTACTTTTCAAGGACTTGGGACGAGTAGTGACCCATGCAGTGATATCTACAAGGGAAAATCAGCATTTACCGAAGCAGAAAGCAAGACTCTAAGAGATGCTATATTGCCCCTGAATGGCAAAATAAAGGTATTATTTTTCCAATTTTTATTTAGTTTATCTATTCAAGTCTTTTGTGATTATCAATTCTATTGTGCTATTTATATTTAAGAACCATATGTCACTATAGGTATACAATTAGTAAGTGTTACTGATATTTGAAGAGCCGGGTGACATATAAGATTTTTAATGAAGTGTGGTGATGAATGTTGCAATCAACAACAGGCAGCATTAACGCTGTTGCCACATATTTACTTGCTATCCTGTTTACAAAACGCGCTCTATTAAGTCCATATATATATATATATATATACTATATATATATATATACATATATATATATATATATATATATATATATATATATATATATATATATATATATATATGAACAGAATAGAGCGCGTTTTGTAAACAGGATAGCAAGTAAATATGTGGCAACAGCGTTAATGCTGGCTGTTGTTGATTGCAACATTCATCACCACACTTCATATATATATATATATATATATATATATATGAACAGAATAGAGCGCGTTTTGTAAAACAGGATAGCAAGTAAATATGTGGCAACAGCGTTAATGCTGGCTGTTGTTGATTGCAACATTCATCACCACACTTCATTAAAAATCTTATATGTCACCCGGCTCTGTCGAATGTCTCACTTAAATGTAAAAATAAATCATTATTTGTCTGACCTATTTTTACTGAGTTCAATTCTTTACTGGCCTGACTTAAGTTAAATAAATCAAAATCCACACATGGAATTTGTATACAATATTGCTATCGTTTCTGAGGCTATTTTTATAAGCATGTTCATTATGTTAATGCGTGTGAAAGATACATTTATATTATGTAATTCAAAAATGGTTTTACAGCCTCAAATCCAATCAAATGTGCAAGCAAAAGGTGTTTGAGGGCACTTCTTTTTTCTTTCCGATTTTTCATAGATGGTCTTAATAGCTTTATTATACCAAATATCCATGTTATGGGATGGATAGCACAAATGTTTTTTTTTTCTGATGTTTTTGAATTCTTGATCTAAAAACTCAGGACTGACTATTCGCAAGGCTCGAAGAAATATTGATGAAAAAACTGCAACTTTTATATTTATGTGACGTCCTGAATAATAGTGTACATATGTCAAATTATTTGTCTTTTCATAATAATATTAAATTTACAATCAAAAGGTTCCCTTTTAATATGAATGGTCCCAAAAAATTTAAACAATCATCTTTCTCTAACTCAAGTGTAAATTTAATAGAAGTGACTTGATAATTAGTTGAGCCAATATATTATTTACATCCAAATCTTAGGGTATGATGGCTAAAATATCATCAGCATAACTCTACTATGTCACAGGAAATTGGAAAACCTTGGGGATGTACAGACGTTCAAAAAAATTCCATATATAAATTTGAAAGAATAGGCGAAAGTATTGTCACCGATGCTAGAACTATTTCTGGTACCTATCTTGTTAATTCTTTAGATTTCACTGACAAACTCAACGGCATTACTATCAATCCCGATTCACGGCTAATAAGTTTTGATGTATGTTCCCTATCCACTAAAGTTCCCATTGACTCGGTATTGGAATATCTTAAAGATGAATTGTATAAACTTGATTTGCTACTAACATTTAACCAGGTCATAGAATTAATAAGATTATGCATATGCGATTGTAAATTTATTTGCAACGGTAACATTTTAAACAAACTTTTGGTAGGGCAATGGCTAACCCACTTTTGCCAGTTCTTTCAAATTTATATATGGACATTTTTGATGCGTGTACAATCCCAAGATTTTCCAATTTCCTGTGACAGGGTACCGTTATGTTGACGATATTTTAGCAATCATACCCAAAGATTTGGATGTAAATAATATATTGGCTGAATTAAATGATGAAATCTCTTCTATCAAATTTTCGCTTGCGGTGGAGATATATTATTTACCTTTTCATGACATTTATATCGTAAGTGAACCTTTTAATTAAAAATTTAGTATTTATAGCAAAAAGGCAAATAATTTTACATATGTATACTTTATTCAGGACATCACAATAAAGCTAATAGTTAAGACCAATGAAAACTCGGAAAGGAAGTGGCGTCAAACACCCTTTGCTTGCCACATTTTATTGGATTTGAGACTGTAAAACCTTTTTTGAAATTGTTTAATACAAATATACCTTTCACATATAATAACGTAAGAAACATGCTTATAAAAACCAGCCCCAGAAAAGATAGCAACATTGTATACAACATTCCAGATGTAAACAACACAAATACTCAAGAAGAACAAGTCAGACAAATAATGCTTTATTTTTACATTTAGGTGAAAAGTCCAACAGAATACATTAGACTCAATTTAATCTGATACCAATTATTCACAGCTTACAATCATCATGCTAGTTTACTTGATTTCCTAAATGGGAAGCAAATATTGGAGGAAGATAGTGTTAAAAGTTATGTAAAAATACTTTCATTCTTTTAGTTTGTAAGTAAAAGGTACTGAAATGATGGAATTCTAACTACGATGGTAAAATATTTGTTAAAAGTAAGTAACCCAAGTACACCGTCGTGTTGACTATGTTTGAATGATATAATTTAACTTTTGCTTTAGGTCACTGATTTTGCTGACTCTTCAAGGGCTGAAAAAAATGTAATACGGCATAGTCTTGTACGTCACAAAAGCAATATTTTGTTACTCTGATACACTGTTTTATTTTATTTTTTTTTCTTTAATGCAGAACGAGAAAATTTTTATTCCAGTCCAAAACACTCATCACTGATGCGTATTACTTTTGTAATTGTTTTCAGCCCTTGAAAGGTCAGCAAAATCAGTTACCTAAAACAAAAGTTAAAATATATCATTCAAACATAGTCAACACGACGGTGTACTGGGGTTGAAGACTTATAAATCCAAATAAAATTATTATGTATGTTACATATTATATGGCATGTTTTTGAACTAGTTACTTACTTTCAACAAATATTGTACCATCGTAGTTAGAATTCCATCATTTCAATACCTTTTAGTTACTAACTAAAAAAATGAAAGTTATTTACAGAACAACATATATATATATATATATATATATATATATATATATATATATATATATATATATATATATATATATATATATATATATATATATATATATATATATATATTGTCGCAACAGCTGTTTCGCCTTATGGCATTATCAAGCGACTACTGACTTACAATTTGGCCTTTCGACCTATTTATTTCATCGTGTGGGAACTATGACCTTGAGGTATGGGTACTGTTAGTCTAGGGATTAACAGCTTAAGGGCGTTGTTTTGGATACAAAGAACATAAGGACATATGTACTGTGACAATAACAGTGAAAGTATAAACAGTGGTTAAATAAATATTCAAAATACAATGCCATGTGCTAGTGTTTCATTAAATGTATGTTTAAGATTTAATGTTACACTGTTGGTTTTAGATAAATTACAAACAAAATTACATACAGGAATAAAAATGAATATAGAAATCTAAATACAGAAAAAAAAAAATATTTTATAGTGTGCATAAGGGTACAAGTCAGATAATTTCTGTTTATACATAAATGTGTATAACATTTAAATTTGAGTGAGTGAGTGAGTGAGCGTGTGTGTGTGTGTATGTGTGTGTCCAAATGGTCTAAGTTGGTTAACGGCTGCAGATTCGTGTTGGGCGGGGTCTCAACGACCTGAGCAAGGATGTTACTTGGCTCTTGCTGGGCCCTCTTGTGTCTTCTAAGGGCACGATATTCTTGGTGGATTGGGGCGTGTTGTCTGGTCCCTGTTGACTTGCGCATATTCCTTCTCCTGCTGGAGGGGAGTATATGGTCCGACTCTTGTTGGACGTCAAGGTCGGCTTCTGAATAACGATGCTCACCGCTTCGGTTATTAAAGAAGAAGACCATAGTTGTCTTCTCTGTGCACGACCTGGGTGCCTTCTATGAGCTCTTGTAGAGATGGCTTCCTGTCGTGGACATCTATGTAGTGTTGATGGATGGCCCTTTTATTTTTTTCTGAGAGCCAGCAGACCATCTCCGAAGGGTCGTTGTAGTGTGCCCGATGTAGTTTTGGCTGTGAGATTAACACATCTCCTCTGGACAAGTAAATTTGTAAACTACATTCGTTCACATCTCCTTCGGTCCCCCCGAAGAGCGGGTGCTGTTCTTCATTCTTTTAGGGGCTGCTACAGGTTAGCTTTACTATATATCCTGAGGCTTATTTGTGGTAAGGGGCTTTGGGGCTTTTGGGGTTACGCTCTGTTTATTTTATCCCGCATAGTGTGCAGCAATCCTCCTTGTATGCAGACCCCATAAATGTACACGATGGTAAATAGTCAAGTTTAACCTCGTTTTTCGTCGTCGTGTTGGGTTGGTAAAATTCGTCCATTTTCTTTTATTGCTGCTTCGATCATTTGATCTGCACAGCCGTTGTTTGTTAGTAATTGGCGAATTCGATCGAGTTCGTTATGTATGTCTCTCCATGATGAGCTGTGTGTGAAGGCTCTGTAGACATACGCACTCACGACAGACTTTTTGTATGCGTTTCGGGCATTCCCCGCGTGCGTTTAAGCAACGGCCAGCGATCGTTGTTTTCGTATAAACGGTCGTCTTAAACTGTCCTTATTCTTGTTGTTTTACCAGGACATCAAGAAATGACACATTGCTATTTTAATATTTGGTATGCATTAAGCCAGAGCGTTAGGCGAACTGGTAACCCTCAGTCTACTCTCTCTCTCTGTATATATATATATATATATATATATATATATATATATATATATATATATATATATATATATATACACATGGCGGAGAGGTAAAGGCATGTCTCAGCGTAGTACATAATTTGTTGCCGACGTTTCACATCACTTCGATATTTTCAAGGCTGGGAATTGATAAAAATACAAACATATAAGACTCGTCACTGATAAAACACGGATATATTTAAAATTTAAAAATTGAACACTAAAACATTTAAAATGTAAAAATTATTGTACAACAACACTAGGTTGGAGAGACAACCTACCAGAGTAAAAAATAGAAGGTGACTGAAGGACAAGAGTGGGAAAAAAAATAATAAAGTAAAAAAACACCCACACACAAAACTATGTAAACAAACAAGTGGTTAGGCTATGAACAGCTGAACTGACGAGGACTGGGCATTTATATTCGGTACATTAGTTTTGATTAAAATTGATTCCAGTGTTAAAAGCTCTCATCTTTATTGGCTGATCCAATTATTTTAAAATCATCGATGTCCAAGCGGGAGCGACAGGTAATAGAGTGGTTACGGGATGCTGGATAGTTCAGGATTGGATAATTGCATCCTGTTCGGAAACTGACTCCTTTGTGGGCGCAGAAACGGACTTGTAGCAGCCTCTTCGTGCATCCAACATAAGTACCCTGATTACA
>NC_087220.1:7067212-7072212 GCF_015104395.2 Macrobrachium nipponense
AAAGATCCGAGTTCACTTTGGATGAAAGTCAGAAATTTATTTCTTCGAAACACGTTCCCGTGTGCTTAATATGTATATAATATATATATATATATATAGATATATATATAGTATATATATATATATACTACTATATATATATATATACATATATATATATATATATATATATATATATATATATATATATATATATATGTTGATAGATAGATATATAAATAGATAGTCTCTCAATACGGTTTCATATGATATGCGTCAAATGCTATTGATATACGGACCGTACGTTATTACTGTTACACTGACTACTCCATGCCTCATCCCACCCTTTCATCAATGTTGTAGGTATGCAAAGCACGAGGGTATTAACAGGAAATTAATGTTTGTGCTTTTGATATGTCGTCACTTTTTTATATCATAATTCATATCAAAGTATTCATGAATATGGCTCTACTGTCGAAATTAAGTTTGTTTGTGAATCTGTAGGAGAGAAATTAGTACCATCAATAGCATTTCTTATCGAGGCTGGAACTCGCAAATTTTTTAAATCTTTACGAGTTGTATCCAGCAGGAGTGACGGGTGAGTTTACTTCTATTTTGTAGTTTTTATCAGCTGTGATGGTAAACTCCAATGGTCATTTTATGATAAGATATTAGATGATGAATATTTTATACACATCTTTTTCTATATTTTATATCTCGTGTAAGAATTGATTAGCCGTATTTATTCATTAAATGGTAATCAGTCACTCCATATATATATATATATATATACTATATATATATATATATATATATATATATATATATATATATATATATATATATATATTCACATATAGGTACGGGGATACGAAGGGCATGGACAATTACATGATTCTTTATTGCAAGCGACGTTTCGAGACAAAGTCCCATCTACAGGCTAAAAGGCAAGAAATAAATATTACATCAATACCAAACAATTAGGAATGTTAACGTAAAATTATTATAAATTAAGTATTTCTAAGTAAAATTAAGAATTAGAAAATCTCAAAGAATGAGTATTACATCAATACATAAAATATTCAAGAAAAGGAAATGTAAAATCATAAAAAAATTAAATATTTCTAAGTAAAATTACGAATTAAAACATTAAAAAGAATATATATATATATATATATATATATATATATATATATATATATATATATATATATATATATATATATATATATTATTAAAAATTATGAAAATACCTTGCTCAAGCAGAGTCCCGCGCGCCGTTCCGTGTCAGGACGGTGGAAGAAAGTCAAGAAGATGCAAAGAACAAAGTGACGTGTCTTTATGCTATATACAAAGGTACTGAGGTAGTATGGTTGTTAAGTGAAGGTACCAGTTTCTTAATTGCCAAACTTTCAAGAACGAGGCGGTGTTGTTCATATGGTGACGTCATAATGACCTTAAAGTTGTTATAATCTATCTCTGCCCTACAGATTCTGGCGTGATTCCTATATTTTTTTGATTGTTCAGGGGTGGATAATTTGCTGCCGTTCGGTTGAACTTACACCTCTATTGAGTATCACATCTCACTTTGAGCAACTGGCGCGTACTTCCTACGTAGGTCTGCTGATCACATCGGCAGCAATTAAACAAATACACTACACCGGATTGCATCATGGAGGGCAATTTCTCTTTGTGTTTTAGGAAGCTACAATATTTCTAGGATTTATGCAAGTGAATCTGGTATCAAACTGCTGGATAATGGCGGTTTAAAATGTGATGTGATGCTCATAGAGATGTAATATTTATTTCTTGCCTTTAGCGAAACGTCGCTAGCAATAAAGAATCATGTAATGTGCCATGTCCTTCCGTATCCCCGTACCTATTCAATCGAGGATTAACCCACCAGCGATGAA
Source organism: Macrobrachium nipponense (assembly GCF_015104395.2). Lineage (NCBI taxonomy): Eukaryota > Metazoa > Arthropoda > Malacostraca > Decapoda > Palaemonidae > Macrobrachium > Macrobrachium nipponense. The sequence goes on from NC_087220.1 coordinate 7,069,105, forward strand.
GAATATATATATTATATATCATATATATATATATATATATATATATATATATATATATATATATATATATATATAGTATATATATAATATATATATATATATATATATATCAGTGTCAGCAATATCCGTGTCATCATACGGGGTAGTAGATTGACATATGTTTCAGAAAGCAACAGGGGAAAAATATTGAAGATAAAAAAAATAAATAAAAATAGGTCGAAGTGTTGCTATCATCACAATGGCTTAGCAGCTTTAGAATGTAAAAATTCATATATTATTAGACTGATATATTTGTGCAGGAATATGCAAATACTACATGTACTATGTTTTACTGGGTATCTAGGTATGATAATGATATCTTTTGATTGATTGGGGTAATAGGCTGGGACGCATCATAACTGTGAGTCCTTGATTTGGTTAAGTTTGGGAACCAGTGGTCTAATAGACGTAACTAGCGAATGACTTTTTTGACGGTTTTTTGGCGATGTGAGGTACAACAGCAAAAATGCAATGTGAACTGAATAAGCATTAACCTGTCCAACTATGATTATTGGTAATGCAGAATGCCATGATCTTGAAACTATTAATCCACAAACAATAATATGGTATTGACACTTTTTAAATTGACATAACAGTCTATATCAAAATTTTAAGGATGACGGTACCCTTACCTGTATTTAGAGGTGTACTGCCTTTGGTATGAGGTGAGAGAATCAACGGCACTTCTCTCTCTCTCTCTCTCTCTCTCGTTCTCTCTCTCTTCCTCTCTCTCTCTCTCTCTCTCTGTTACACGATCTTCCTTTTGACTTCCTAATGTACACAATGACAGTAATATCACTTGAGAGTATTTTTTTTATGCAAAAAGATTCCAGCGCTAATGTCGTATTAAAAATTAAGGTGAATCGTACAGTGGAATATGAGAAAAAAATTAGTGGTACACAATCACACATTTGTAAAGAACTGTAAGACGCCATTTTTTAGCTCACTAACTTATTTACCAGTAGGAAGATATAATTTTGCCACTCGATTCTAACTACATTTTCTATCAGTAGTAATAGCCTCTATTTTATGCTCAGACATTAGTCTTCCTTAGCTCGACTTACCTAAAGCCTATTATTTTCGTATGATTTCTTCTGCGAATATAGACAATTTTGCAATGCCATTTGCTTCCAGTAAATTTGCTTGTTTGGAATGTCTTCTAGCCTATTGAACTACAAATTTATCGGTCACATACAGTTTTTTTTAACTTATTGCGTTGCTCGACAGTTTCTGCTCCATATAGTGAATAGTTAATTATGAAATTTATTCTTTTAAATTCCCCGGAGTTTAAGTCGACAGATTTTGATAACAATTAATCCCTAATGGTTTATGGAGTCGTGCAGCCAATACGTAAAAGAACTTAACAACCACATCATGAATCTCAATTCTTTATCTTCGTTGAGGAGGCTAAACGGGTTAAAACAAATTTCTTCTGCTCATTTGAATAAACGGAGGAATAAAAATGCAGTATCATTAACCTCTGGAATCGGATTGACAAATTTTTGTGAGCAGGGGATACGATTTAAAAATTCTTTAATTTGTATTTTTATCAATTCCACTATAAAATATAGTAACACTCTTTCCGTACATTAATTTGATCTGCCCAGGCATTTTCCTTTGGTGTTGGAGAACACTAACTAAATCAGTTAGAAAGATACTCACGTATTGGACAAACTGCAATAATAAAAGCAATTAAAATTCATATTTTTTTTCATTTGAATACAGGCAATGCTAAAGATGATTTTCATACATAAAACATATAGTAAACATATTCACTATTCCAGAATCATTCTTACTTATAAAAGAATGAGGTATCTTCGATGTTACCAGTTTTATGAAATGTAATAAATTTCAATCATTAATAAACAGGTACTTTAAATATCAAACGATAGAAAAAAAACTGTTTACATCTGCAGTACTTTTACAGGCAAACATTTGCGCCTCTAACTGTAATGTCATCAAACTTGGAAATCTACGTCGTTCTTTGATTTCCTTGTAACAATTTTCGAAAACATTGAGGTCACAAGGAAAAAGATCGTATTTTGACCTGTCATTTTTCTGATGTGTCCCCCGGATCTTCTCTTCCAGGTGAGTGACTGAAGTTTACGTCCATAAATTTGTTTATAAGAGCTTGATTTTGTCGAAGTTATTGATGGTCTCTCTCTCTCTCTCGCTCTCTCTCTCTCTCTCTTCTCTCCAAGTATTACTACTTACATTCTAGTATTATGCCAAAACATCTTTCAATGTTTGTATCTTCCGTAATGCCTCAAAGCCCTCTGATTAGAAGTTAAATTTGCAATTTTAATTTAGTTAATTTTTGCTCTATTATGTCCCTGAAGCTTCATCAAAAGTTTTTAGTTAACTACCTGTTGCTTTAAGAAAAGTGCCTTGATGTAGAAATAATGCAATAAACGCAAAGAAACTGACGATTAAACGTGAGTGAAATCAATAAAAACTTGACAATTGAAAAAAAAAAGAGCTTGAGTGAATTTTTCCGCCATCTGGAAAGTTTTAGAATTCTCTCCTTTCTTCTGCTTTGTAATTCAAATACCCATCGCTTCTTTCTTGGTTACGCTCAACCTTTTTCTTTCTTTTCCGGTTTACCTGTTTCTTCCACCCGTTAGAAAAAGTCATTATATCAAGTTTCGTACTCCTTTTGACTTATAATGAATTTCTTGTTTTAGCTGTAAACCGTTTTCCATCACTGGTAATCCCGTTTTCTATCACTCTACCTTCTTTGGGCCTTTACTTTAAGAACCCGGTTGTTTAAGATAGAAGTAAAAATAGCGGATTCTTTGTCTCTTCAGCCTCTATCTTTTGATACAAGAAAGCCTGTGACCAACGTGAGCGGCAAAACACATTTGAATTATAGTTTTCTATTAATTGCAAGATGACCATCGGTGGGTCGGAGAAATATCATGGAATGCAGGGCGAAGGGAAACGGGTAAAATAGGATGATGAAAGTTCCAACTTTGGCTGTGAATGAAAAGGGAAACCCTATCTATGTCTTTCTTGTGTCAGCAAGACTATTATTTTCTTTACAAAGTTGCTATTTTGATCAAGTTAATG
>NC_087220.1:7077212-7094712 GCF_015104395.2 Macrobrachium nipponense
TACGTATCTAGCTTCTCTCAAGGCCCTATATACGTAACATTGTCGACCTTTCGCCGAGGATATGAACCTAGCTTTGCTTAAAAAAAGCTTGTAAATCGCGTTATCCGTTGTAAAAACGTAAAAACTGTAAAAATGTTTTTCAAAAAGCGCAAAACTAAGCACACTTGCAGGGAAAGAAGACACACTGACTCACGGTAAGGTATTCCATTCATTAATATGATTATTCTATAACCAATGTTAGCTTAAGGTACGTTTAAGTATTTTTATTGTAGAAGTGTGTTAAACAAATGCGTAGGTAGAAATCTTATTATTGTAACGGCGAACGCGCCAGAGCTTTATTTTAGCGGCGAGCAATTTGCCCCGCGAATTCTCTGTTACTTTGTGCTGTCCTCGTCGGACGAGACAGAGCACGTGTGTAGAATAGATGCCAGAAAGAACCAGATCAAAACTAGGAAGTGCTTTGCCAGGGTTTATTGCTGTGTTTGAAAGCCTAGCTAGTTAGGAGTGTTTTACTAATAGTTACGGCAAAAGAAGTGTACAATTCTTTTGTCTGTGATATGTTAGGGAATCCATTTTTAACTTAGTTTCATTCCAAGTGTTGGTAACCGCTACCTCTCAGCTTAAATTCAGCTTAGAGCATTCTCGCGCCTGCGCGGTCTCAACCAACCTTCGTCTCATTCACAGCGGCAGCCATGTTTGTTTCCTCTTTCAACATTATCTAAACAATTTTAAGCAAAGTAACGTAAGTCACGAAGTTTTAACGTAAATAATATCAATGTCTGTACTAGTATCTATCGTCCTGCCAGAGAAATTAACGTAATTCGCCTTTAATAAGAAACTAAAAGTTCGTGTTGTAAATTACCTTCGCATTTACAGAGAATCAGCTGTTTTGAACGACATGCTGTGCGCTAGCAGCGCTACCCAGCTCGCTCACATGTTTCACCTCGCATCGCTCACTCACTCGCTCGCTGAGCGAAGTTTCATTTCACTTCGCACTTAACGTAACCTCATTTACAATTGTTTGCTAACATCGTTTTCAAATCCTTACCGTAATTTTTCACTTGTCCTTACGTAAAGTTAACGTAAATCATAAAAGTAGAGTCACTTGAAAGAATTGTTAACGTAAAACGCGTCTTTGTAAAATTCATATTGAAACGCAAATCATTTCATAAGCGCAAGCCGCTAACATTAACGTAAAAATCGTTCACCACGAGCGCGTTATCATTTTTCATAAAACGTTATCAAAAGCAATTCTTTCACAAAAAACGTTAACGTAAGTAGATAATTTCACGCAAGTTGCGTCATATTAAACGAACATTAGTTCAATTCAAATATAAGGGAGTTCATTCATATATCATTTTTCTCCCTCTCCGAGAGAGAGAGAGAGAGAGAGAGAGAGAGAGAGAGAGAGAGAGAGAGAGAGAGAGAGAAAACCAGAACCCAGTATTCACGAAGCCAAGAGTACTACATCTTACCATTAATTATAGCATGCCGAATTAACCTTATTTTAGTCTCTTGTGTCTTTCATTTACACAGCGTGATACGTACGCGCATGTGTCCATTGCAGTTTGCAAACATTTATTTATTTCATTTACGAGTACTTCAGCGAAGGATGAGCATTTCAATTATCATTACCTGTCGTTGCCCGAGTGGTCTTGTTCATTTTTTATCACAAAAGACTCGCGTATACCGCAAGCACAATTCGCACAGTGTGCCACGCAAATTCATTACTTCCAGACAGGGAAGTCGTTACCAGTTAGGACTGGCCACCACCAGTGCACGTCAGGTCTTACCATTTCAAAGTGCCACTAATTCTTGACACTGTCCACCGACTGGCTGCTGAAGTACTCCCACCTTTTACTTTCTCTCCTCCACTATTACACTCTTACTGCATGTAGTGTCCGGGACACACCAGCACGATACCAGTGCTCCAAGGAACGCCTCCATAAATGCCATTGCACCTGTACAGGCCGTACAGGTAGCCATTAAACCTGCGTGTCCGTCCTTACGGAACGCCCAAACCAAATAATTAGTGTGTCCGTACAAGGGTCAGTGATCCTTCGGAACACTCAACAAGGGAACGCTCCCAGAAGTGCCGCAATACCAGCCCTAAGTGACTGAACACCTGCGTGTCCGTCCTTACGGAACGCCCCCAATTCATTAATGTCCGTCTGTAAACAAAGGGTCACAGTGATCCTTCCGGAACACTCAACAAGGGAACGCCTCCCAGAAGTGCCAACCGCCCAATTACCGCCCGGCCATTACCAGAAGGGTGCCGGCAATAACCAAGCACTACTAGTGCTGCCCAAGGAACGCCTCCTCATAAGTGCCGCGCACCTGTACAGACGTACAGGTAGCCCTATACCTGCGTGTCCGTCCTACGGAACGCTCATTCATTATAGAGTATCCACCATTTTGGATCACTGAACCAAGGAACGCCTCCTCATAAGTGCCGTGCACCTGTATTGGACCTACAGGTAGCCCATTCCAGCGTCTCCCAACTTAGGAACGCCCTTAAGTGTGACGTACGCCGTACACTCCATTTGATTTTTTCACCTCTTTAGAAGGTGCCAATCCAGAAGTGCCACCAACTTACGGGACACTTCCCAAGTGCCACAGAGCACCCAGTCTTCTCAGACTTTTTCTCTACCACGTCGCAGAACACCTTTCCAAGTGAGTGCCACTTTCCACAGTAGGCACTCCTATTCCATTCCGTACCCTTCCTGGCCATTATTTTCATTTTCATCAGCCTCTACTGCAGCCTAAGGGAAATGTCTTCCCCTGCTTCCCGCGACTTCTTTGCCAGAGAGCTAGAGAAGCTCGGAGCCCTCATAACTCTGGGCAAGGAGGCTGGTTACACTGGACCAGCACTAGACCAGTGGATAAAGGCGCAGCAGGCTGCCGCGCGCCTGCAAGAAAAGGAAGAAAGGGAAAACCAGAGAAAAGCCGGAGAAGCAGAGAGAAAAGAAAGAGAAGCAGAAAGGAAGGGCAAGGGAGAGGAGCGAAAGCATGAGCTCGCTCTCAAGGAGAAGGAACTCGACATCAAGCGGGAGAAGGCCTGTAAGGAGAGTATCCAAGCTCAAGCCACTCTGCCAGCTTCCAGCCCTGCACCCACTGTCTCTCTTAGTCCCGCCGTCTCTGGTCAGCCTGACATCCTTTCGATTTGCGAGCCTGGTCCTGATCCAGTGCCGGAGATAGAAATTCCTGCCGCATCCTGCCAGCCTTTTACCTTTTACCGCCTACCTCCTCCCCTTGGAAGAGGTAAGCCCGTTACCATTTAGTGACCCCGGACTTGTTTCCGAGGGTGATCCAACAGAGGACGCTTCACCTGTGCCAGAGCACACTGCCAGCCTTGGTGACTCCACAGATTCGCAACCTGTGGGGCCATCTCGGTCTTATCATCCAGTGCCACGGAAGAGGTTCTGGAACACGTTCTGCCGAGACTGTGGCCGCAAAGGTCACGTGTCTGCCAACTATGGAGGGTGCGCAAATTTTAATATTCCTGCCATCGCAATGGCCGTCACCAATCCTTCTTCACTAGGACCCCCAGCTAAGGGCCCTATAACTGTTGCACCCCTCCAAAGTCATTATCAGCCAAGCCACGTCAGAGCCTACGACGACTCTGGCGCTCAAATCTCCCTGATACGGGAAGACAGAATCCCCCGAGGGGCTACCGTCGATAGACGACAACTAATCACCATCGAAGGTATCAACCATATCAAGCTGATCCTTCCGACCGTTCAATTGAGGGTCACCAGACCTCATTTTTCCAGAATTTGTACCCTTGCAGTTGCAAGCTACATTCCAGGAGGTTACGACCTCCTCCTAGGGCAAGACATGAAGTCTCCCTCGCATTCCAAAAAGCCTAGGGGTCCTAACCCCACAACAAATCACTCCAAAGCAAGGAGTCATCGCAATTCTACTTCCTCCAGGAAGTACATCCACCAACAGTCTCCCCCGTTGCCAAGGAGGGAGATTGACCATTCACAGTTCCGTTGCAAAACCTGCAACGTAATAGGGCACTCCACGAATTGGCCTAGGTGCCCTAGCCGACTACCAGCAGCGGACAATGTCCATTTTCCACAAGGCTTAGCCTTCAACAAGAGACAGGAGCCTCTGTCTCCCATTTCCAAGGGCACGCTGAGAGGTATTGCACCTCCAGTACCCGCCACAGGTCCAGTCGACCTCAACTCTCTGCCAGTGCCACTTGGCAGCACTGAGCAGTGCCAAGCTCCGTCCAGCCTGGACGTAGAGCCACCACCGAACTTGACCTCTGCGCCTGGCCCCGAGCTAGCGCCGGCGCCTAACCTTATAAGGTCCTCCTACAGGAGATCCTCCAACAGGCATGGAGCTTACCACAGCCCATGGCCAATCACTAGTTCCTTCTTCATCCTTACCTCTGTCGCCCGAGGATGAACCTCCGGCAGACCTTACCTTTGTACCTCCTCTGGAAAACCAGGAACTGCCCGACCAGGAGTCAGCCTGGAGTTTTCCCCTCACGACGGTTGTCGCAGCAGCCGGAGTGAGGGCCTCCCCTGCAGTAGGTTCCACCTCTACGACGGTTGCTGCAGAGACAGAAGTAGGGTGTTCTCCTGAAAATCCTTCAGGAGCTACCGCTGCCCTCAGCTCCTGCCGGCGTTTCTGGCCTTACCCCAGAGTCGTTGCCTCCGTCTACTCCTAAGGACTGGTATAGCCAGGTCCTGGAGGAATAAGAAGAAGAAGAAGAAGGGACGTAATTAACATATTAAACAAAAGAGCCACATGCTCTCCTTGACACCTGTGCCCGAGGTACAGTGTCGCATTCATTTGCAGAATGATCCTGGCACCTACCCAGAGAAGGTAGCCAGCCTGATCTCTGCCAGTAGCACTAACCCTCTAACCCCTAGCCATTGTAATACTAACCCTCACTTAAATATAATTACCTCATTGCATTTCCCTCCTGGTAAATTAACCACTCATCATCCCCACGCATCATTACCTCTCATTATGTATTTTAACAGTTCCGTCGCTGAACTACTGCTGTGCGTACCACACTCTGGAATGATTGCGTCTTCATTTAACTGTATTGAGTAGGTTAGGCTAATGATTTTGTACCAGGGCATTAGGTTTAGTAGCAAGTAGAATTTTCAAGTACCTTATCTAGGGGTAGAGTAGACTGTCGTCACAGACAACCCGTAGTTATTACTTAGGCTAGATTACATCACTACATTAAGTTAGTACACTTAGCATCTTTGCCTATAAGTTAGGTAGGCCATTGTAGTCAGCCGTATCGCTGCTCAAAAAACTTCAAGTTAGAGTAGGAGAACTGGGTTGTCGAGGCGATCAACTTATTTAAGCCAAGACCTTCACGCCCGACGAGGGATGTGAATGCCTTCTTAACAGGGGGAGCTGCTACGTCTATAGAACGCCTCGCCTTCCAGCAGAGTTTTAGTTATATTTAATTATAAAAAGTAGCAGCCATGCCGTCTCCTGAAGCTACTGTTGTTGGGAGTGGGTATGTCGTAGGAATGATATTTCCGGTCTGACGGAAGCTTTGGGTAAGAGAGGCAGGTCACAAGAGTAGCTAGGCTTCGAGATGGATTTTAGGGACTTCTACAATAAGACCTATTTTCCTTCCAATTTGCTGGCGTTGTGTTTACCACCTTTCAGGCAATGCTCGAGGCGGTTTTTGGAAGCCCCGTGATTCGAAAACAAGCAGTATCGCTCTCAGTCGGCTGCGAGACGTGATCTCGGGCAGAGGTCAAATTGCCAGCCTCCCAAAATTAGGCCTACCCACGTCGTGCTGGTGGACACGAACCCCAGACCTGAACAGAGGTCAGGCCGCATTCTTCTACAAGGATACACAGAATATTGCATAAAGGTACGTCTGAAAGTGTAAACTTCAACCCAGCACCTTTTACTACCATACGACTCTTGCTAAATTCATTTTCAATTCTCATTTTTACCCCTTCTACATCAGAAGCCCTTTGTCCTCATCGGCCACGTGCTCCCCTTTGTGACTTGTTAAAGACCAAGTTTTCGTGCATACCTCAGTGAACCATTCGAGTTTACCTTCCCCAATGTTAGAGAATTAATCAGCCTTAATCAAAGCAAGAAGTCATTTTTCCTTTTATCTCGTTTAATCTGGGATTCTTTTCCAGATTCCATGAGTCACGTGCCGTCTCTCTGCCGCAAGTGTGCATTAACCCAAGTGAATGAAAATCAGCTTGAATTGAATGAGACTATAAGCCCCAACGTGGGGGCCAATATCATTTAACTTTTCTCCAGGCCAGCACGGGCCTTTTTTGTAAATAAATAGTTTTAAAGTAACGAGCTGAGTTTTTCCGGCGACTTTCCCTCTAAAGAAAGAAATTAATAACTATCAGTTTACGGTAAGTTCAAGCAATTCCCTCTTGAAATCCCTCAATTATTTCCGTTTACGTATCTAGCTTCTCTCAAGGCCCTATATACGTAACAATATATATATATATATATATATATATATATATATATATATATATATATATATATATATATATATATAGATAATAACTAAATCACTGTAAAAAAAAGTTTATCGTCCTAGTTTTTTTCTAGGATTTTCTTGAGTACATTAGTTTACAATGTTAAATTATATGATAATATCATATAATTTAACATTATATGATTATTATCATATAATGATATTATCATATAATGATATACATTATATGATAATATAATTATATTATCATATAATATAATGTATTATCACTATACTTACGACCTACTTTAGACAGTATATTGGCCAGATAATGGGTAAGCATTTTTATCTATCATTTTAGAACGATAGTCACCAATATTATGTCTGTTTCTTAGAGAAAAGTCCTCATTAGTATGAGGATACACGAGAAACCAAAATAATAATAATAATAATAATAATAATAATAATAATAATAATAATGATAATATTAATAATAATAATAATAATAATAATAATAATAATAATAATAATAATAATAATAATAATAATAATAATAATAATAATAATAATAATCAGGAATAAGGGATACCAACAAAAAAACTATTCGGAACCAACCTAAAAAATACCATACAGCCAACTAAGAGGGGAAGACAACCACAAAGAAATTCCTGAAGCCGAACCAAGTAAGAGACTCTGGTAAAACATATGGAACAATCCGGCACCACACAACAAACATGCAACATGGCTCCAGGAAGTCAAGGAAGAAAAAAAAGAGAGAATAAAACAAAGATTCACAGAGATCACAAAAGACACAGTCAGACACCAACTAAAGAAAATGCCAAACTGGAAAGCCAAGGTCCCGATAAAGTCCATGGGTACTGGCTCAAAAACTTCAAGGCCCTACACCCACGAATAGCAGAACAACTCCAGCATTGTATCTCAAATCACAATGCACCCAAATGGATGACCACAGGAAGAACATCCTCAGTACAAAAAGACAAGAGTACGGGAAATGTAGCTAGTAACTACAGGCCTAGCACCTTCCTACCAATAATGTGGAAGTTACTAACAGGTATCATCAGTGAAAGGCTATACAACTACCTAGAGGAGACAAACACCATCCCCCACCAACAGAAAGGCTGCAGAAGGAAGTGTAGGGGCACAAAAGACCAACTCCTGATAGACAAAAAGGTAACGAAGAACAGTAGGAGAAGGATAACCAACCTAAGCTTGGCATGGATTGACTATAAGAAAGCCTTCTATATGATACCACACACATGGCTAATAGAATGCCTGAAAATATATGGGGCAGAGGAAAACACCATCATCTTCCTCAAAAATACAATGTGCAACTGGAATACAATACTTACAAGCTCTGGAATAAGACTAACAGAGGTTAGTATCAGGAGAGGGATCTTCCTAGGCGACTCACTGTCCCCACTACTCTTCGTAGTAGCCATGATTCCCATGACAAAAGTACTGCAGAAGATGGATGCGGGGTAACAACTCAAGAAAAGAGGCAACATAATTAACCATCTGATGTTCATGGACGACATCATGCTGTATGGTAAAAGCATCAAGGAAATAGGATACCCTAATCCAGACTGTAAGGATTGTATCTGGGGACATCATGATTGAGTTTGGAATAGAAAAATGTACCTTAGTCAACATACAAAAGGGCAAAGTAACAAGGACTCAAGGCATATAGCTACCAGATGGGAACAACATCAAACACATAGATGAGACGGGATACAAATACCTAGGAATAATGGAAGGAGGGGATATAAAACACCAAGAGATGAAGGACACGATCAGGAAAGAATATATGCAGAGACTCAAGGCGATACTCATGTCAAAACTCAACTCCGGAAATATGTTAATAGCCATAAGCACATGGGCAGTGCCAGTAATCAGATACAGCTCAAGAATAGTGGAATGCACGAAGGCAGAACTCTGCAGCATAAACCAGAAAACTAGGAAGCATATGACTAAACACAAAGCACTACACCCAAGAGCAAATACGGACAGACTATACATAACAAGAAAGGAAGGAGGGAGAGGACTACTAAGTACAGAGGACTGCATCAACATCGAAAACAGAGCACTGGGGCAATATCTGAAAACCAGTGAAGACGAGTGGCTCAAGAGTGCATATGAAGAAGGACTGATAAAAGTAGACGAAGACCCAGAAATATACAGACAGGAGAATTACAAACAGAACTGAGGACTGGCACAACAAACCAATGCACGGAAAATACATGAGACAGACTAAAGAACTAGACAGCGATGACACATGGCAATGGCTACAGAGGGGAGAGCTTAAGAGGGAAACTGAAAGAATGATAACAGCAGCACAAGATCAGGCCCTAAGAACCAGATATATTCAAAGAACGATAGATGGAAATAACATCTCTCCCATATGTAGGAAGTGCAATACGAAAAATGAAACCATAAACCACATAGCAAGCGAATGTCCGGCACTTGCACAGAACCAGTACAAAAAGAGGCATGATTCAGTGACAAAAGCCTTCCACTGGAGCCTGTGCAAGAAACATCAGCTACCTTGCAGTAATAAGTGGTACGAGCACCAACCTGAGGGAGTGGAAGAAAACGATCAGGCAAAGATCCTCTGGGACTATGATATCAGAACAGAGAGGGTGATATGTGCAAATAGGCTAGACGTGACGTTGATTGACAAAATCAAGAAGAAAGTATCACTCATTGATTTCGCAATACCATGGGACACCAGAGTTGAAGAGAAAGAGAGGGAAAAAATGGATATGTATCAAGACCTGAAAATAGGAATAAGAAGGATATGGGATATGCCAGTGGAAATTGTACCCATAATCATAGGAACACTAGGCACGACCCCAAGATCCCTGAAAAGGAATCTAGAAAAACTAGAGGCTGAAGTAGCTCCATGACTCATGCAGAAGAGTGTGATCCTAGAAACGGCGCACATAGTAAGAAAAGTGATGGACTCCTAAGGAGGCAGGATGCAACCCGGAACCCCACACTATAAATACCACCCAGTCGAATTGGAGAACTGTGATAGAGAGAGAGAGAGAAACAAATAATAATAATGACTCTGCAGATTAGTTTATCCCATGTATAAAGATTGCAACTGATGCTCATTCTTCCTTTTTTTGTATATATGAAGGTTGAAATAGTTATAGTTTATTTTTTTAAATTAAATGGTTTACTAAAGGACATGATATTTGCTATAGAAGTAAATATGTCCACAAAGGATTTAATCTTACTTAAAAAAGAATATATATTTAATTATGCCATTATAAATACAAATACGCGAATGCAAATAGGTTACATTATGTTGCTCCAACTTTTCTTCAATTCTACACTGTTTTCATATATTTTAATGTTTGGTGTATTAACAAACAAAAATACTTTTTTTTTTTTTTTTGCCAGTCAAAAGGAATAGTCATTAGCATTGTCCTGCGAGATTTGTGTAAAAATTCTAAAACTTCTTTTGAAATCAGTAATGGTGCTTGATGGGGCTCAAGATGTGGCTTTCAAGATAAACAGTGATTTTTATTCGAGTCGAAAATACATCGTTATCCTTCAAATATCAGAAATTCATCTAACTTCCAGGACGCTGGCAATTTTGATTCCCAGTTTTCAGTACTGATTTTGCTTATATGTTAGTTCTGCGGCTTTTTCTATCCTTTGAAAATATTATAGTGAGAAATAAAGCAAAATTAGATAGTTTTTGGCAAAAGATATATAACCTCTGTATGAACTATTTTTGAATCAGTAGTAACTTCATGAACTTTATTCATTATATGATATCCAGTGATTACTGTTGAACTGCATTTCAAATCTTGGTTACAGTATGCAAATAAGGACGTTTGTAGGATACCCAGTACATCTAGAAATTCCTTAGAGAAGAGATGACTGTATCCCTTTGCTACCTAAAAGACCAATAAACGCTTGGAGTAGGTAGGAAGTGAAAGTCACAACTGGATTTTGAGCTAAACATGACATAGTACCTGGGTGTCTCCCTTCTGAATCCTGCTAGTAGTCGCAAAATTATTTAAAATATGTACCAGTTGTTAATGTATTCTTATAATTTTGAATTTTCAAAAGTTATAGGTCTACGAAATTACCCTGCTGAATATACGAAATCAGTTCAGAAGGTGAACCAGGGAGAAATGGCGGTGTTGGTGGAAAATTAGAGGTGGATTTTCGAAAAAGACTGAAATTCTTTCACTCGGTTTTTTTTTTCTTTTAGCGATATAAATTAAAAAAAACTTTCTTATCTAATTTGTTGCGATATCAATTACGACTCAAAATTCAGTTAATCTGTGTAAACTTACTTCATCCTTAATATTTCAAGATTACGAATGAACCTTTATACGTCTCAAGTAAAAGAAAAAAAAAATAAAGAACTCGGTGACTTTCGAGCTTTATTTACATTAAACTACCAGCGGAGACTGGAATGTTATAGATTCTAAGACACACATTACTAAATCCTCAATATCCTTTTACTTTTTCCAGCAAGAGCAAAGTAGTACTATTTATTATCAGCCTCGAAATTAAAAGACAATGGTAGGACTCTCTCTCTCTCTCTCTCTCTCTCTCTCTCTCTCTCTCTCTCTCTCTCTCTCTCTCTCTCTCTCTCTCTCTCTATCCAGAGTATCATTGATAAGATACTGAAATAGAATTTTTAGGTCTCAGAAACTCGATTCAAAACTCATTAGTGTCATGGAGTTAATGCAAAAAGATAAATTAAAAAAGGATGCTAAACAGTTGGAAGCTAACATAAGTGAGAGCATCACTATGAAAATGTTTCACAAAGGACCCACCCGCATACATTCAAATGAAAATAAAAATTTCCCATTCTGTTTCAGCGCAATGGTACAATAACCACTGCCCCCGTCAAAGTTATTTTTTCGACCCTTTGCTTTCCTTTAACCCCAAAGGCTGAAGAGAATACATAGAAGCCTTTTTATAGGAAGCTGGAGATGAAAGGGACAACTGCGTCGGTCACTATTTGTCAAAGTTTAACAACCCTTATCGGCTTGATAAGCCTTTCAGAAAAGGGTAGAGGTTTTATTTTTCTTACTTCCTTCACCTCACTCTCTCTATCTGTGCATGCTTTGGGTTAACTTTGTCTATCATTGCTCACTAAATATCATTGCTAATTTAGTGACAATGATTCTTAAATGTAAAATAGAGAGTTATAAAGAACAAAATAAAATGAGATTGGAAAAAAGTTACTAATAAAATAATATTAAGGGGAACTTTTGTGAACTACAACTGGAGTTTCTTTAAACAATGTTACGAAACATTTGTGAACATGTAGAACAAGAAATAGATGAGAGAAAGGTAAACGGGGCAATATTTGCAAGCGTCTATGTGTCTGCATGCTTGTATTCGAATATTCACCATGTGAAACTTCTGAACGGATTGAATTAGAATTGCATGGCATGAAACTAACAGTATCCACCTATTATATAGGAGCAAAATAATAACCACATAATCAGCTTTTTGGTGAGCCGAAAATCTAATAGTGTAGAGAACCTTCTGAGATATACGTCAGTATGGTCTTTGAACCTTTATACTTAATGCCTACATATGGTATCATTGCAGTAGGAAAGGCATTTTTAAAAACACCGATGTAGACAAAGTATGAATCATATTAGTGTACTCTAACATTTCCTTTTTAGATCCTTTCTTGATGAAACTCCTAAGTCTGAACTTCGTGGTATTGCTTCAGACAACTTGTTTTAATTTTGCATTTTTATTTAGAACAAGGAAATATTGTATTTCTCCGTTAGATTCCACCCCAGATCTGTATGATAGTAGGAGACTTCTTTCCTAGATTCAAAAAATATTTCGATATTTTGCGATGACTCTTTACGGACTTATGCAAATAAAATTGAGTAAATCAATACCTTCTCATCAGAAATGCAACTTATTTCATACATCACATGCTTGTACGACGATGTCGACTTTTTTATTTCTATCTGGGCGGCATTATATTTCTACATCTCCCTTCATCATATTGGATAAATCTGGATTCCTATTCACAGACACCGAGATGACGATCAGATGCTTTGTTTCTTGTATGTGTTGCACGTCTGACCTACTCCTATAAGGTTCCATCAGACCGTTGATCTCTAATTTTGATGTCCAACCTCTCTTCGTTGTCGTTAAGAGGGTAAAATGTTTGTCTTCGTGAAATCAATAATTTCATTAAATCTTTCTGTTTCACCTCGTTACTTTTTATTGAATAGATCGTCTAGCAAACATTTTGAAGGATGGTTTTTTTTTATACATCGGATAAAGTAGGCAGAATGTTCAGGTGAATTTTTTAGTATAACATAAAATTGTCTAAATATTTACAGATATGCAGTAAAGGTACGCAGTATATATATATATATATATATATATATATATATATATATATATATTATATATATATATATATGTATATATATATATATATATATATATATATATATATATATATATATATATATATATATATAGTAATTCTTTATATTATTGCGTATAGTAAAAAAAAATATGTGCAAACTCTAAGACAATTTTGTTGTTGTTGAGAAAACTGTTTCCAACAACTAGCTTCCAAGATGATTTAAACTGAAGATCCAGCAGTCACTTAGCTATGAAAGTTAAAAATGTTTATTCCTCTTATGCCATTTTTATTCTGGTTAGTCGGTTCGAGTCCGGAAATTTACATCAATCCTCATATTCTACTCAACTACTTAACATTAATAATTATAGGCAGCCTTTGACCAATGTCCCTTGCTGCCACAAAGCCCGACTCAGTCTGCATCAACCACTACCTCTCATATGTAACTGTGATTAAAAGACTATCTTTGGAGTCTTTGCTTCTTCTGATATGAAGAAAAAACAATGTAGTAGTTTGGGGTTTTACATCACATGGGTGGGGGGGGGGTGGGGGGGGTACATGTGTCCATGTGCTGTGGGGAGAGATGAGCTTAAATATATTGCTGCTCACTTCGTGTGTGATTTTCATGCGTGACATCACGCAAGCTATAGAGAGAGAGAGAGAGAGAGAGAGAGAGAGAGAGAGATATCATTAAAATGATCTCGGTTACTCTGAGAATAGTTTACAGTGTTTCTGATTGAAGAATTCTGTTAAGAATAACAAACCATTATTTGAAAAGCTGACGGCAGCTCAAAATGTACTGTACCTTTATATGTGGAAAGGTATCTCATAAAATATCCTTATTATTTTAGGAGTCATTAAGTTTATTTTACTGCCGTGAATGTGGAGTCGAGCAAGGGCGTAATTATAGAGATGGAACGTTAGTTCACTTACAAGTAAATTCGAGAAAAAAAAAATACTGTATTAAAAAATCCTTCCTTTACAAAGATGAAAACTTAATATTTCCCAACGCAACGATATGTGCACAAATAAATATCATGAGATCTCTGGATATTGCTGCCATCGATTTTTAGATGGCCCATATCCGTTCGTTCCCTATATTTGCCGACATAAAGAATACTGTTACGATTTCCTCTCAAAATTTGTTTCTCTGGCTTCCTTACAGTGCTCCAAATCTTAATAGACTCTATTCTTTAATGTTTTGGAAGATAATAATGAACATTTTATATTATTTTATTGCGGATATTCTTGAGATTTTATTTTGGTTAGATTAGCTTTTCTCAAAATACAAGAATAAATATTCGGTTTATAGCAGGGGAAGTAGATTTTTTTTCCTGGAACCCATAATCTAAATTTCAATTATTTTATTCTAAGTTAACCTTTTCAAGTCTTTCGTTTGCTTCTCTGTTATACCATAGAGCATTTTATGCAAAGCTGAAACTACACTAGAATAATAGAATAAACAGTAATTAAATGCCCAAATAAATGTTAAAGCTATAAGTTGACAGGAAGGTCTCTCTCTCTCTCTCTCTCTCTCTCTCTCTCTCTCTCTCTCTCTCTCTCTCTCTCTCTCTCTCTCTTCATTACATGTTTAAAAAAAACTGAAGTGGGATATGTCTGAACACTCATAATCAGGATATGAGTATCAAGAACAACCCACCCCCGCTCTCTCTCTCTCTCTCTTGCACACACACACACACACACTCCTGCCCCAAGAACAAACTTAATGGAGATATGTGGTAATGACGCTTTTGATAATTAGTCAAATGAGGTAAGCAGCCCGTAGGTCTGGTATGATAACTACATGTAAAGCCTTCCAGAACAATCCCCTTTATCCCTCCATAACAGGGTAACCACAGCTGTGGCCCTTTGAAAATACGCTAGCTATATATATATATGTGTGTGTATATATATATATATATATATATATATATATATATACACACACACACAGCAAGGAGAAGGAAAAAAAGAAATGACTTAAACCGAGCGCTTTCATGTATTTCTACACCTCATCAGGGTTCAGGTAGAAGTGCCAATAAAACAAATACAGAGTCAAAGGAAGACTTCGTGGCAAGACCGGTCATGATAAAGAAACAAACAACGCTAACAACTACAGAACAGTCCTAATGCTTGTTAGTCTACTTGCTTTAAAATGCCCTTCCTAAAAATTTCATTAACTTTGTATAAACCTAGGCTAATATTTAATCAATTATCACAGTCTAGTTTAATTATACATGATTCTATTGAATTTCTTTTCACTAAATCCTTGCAAAACATAATTTCCTTGGAGTCTATCCAGTCAATACCATGATTACTATTATTCGTGTGTACAAATAATGCATTTGGCGTATTACCAGTTCTTACATTATATTTGTGATATTTCAATCGAACCCAGTCTTTCCACTTTGTCCTATGTATGTTTTGTTACAATGTTTACACGGAATCTTTTAAATACATCCTGTTCCATCTCCAGGTGAATTTCTAATAAGCAAGTTTCTAATAGTTCCTAGCGTTTTGAACACAACATTAATACCTAGTGGCTTCACCTGTCTCGGGATGTAAGTAAAGCAAGCACCTGAACCCTGATGAGGTGTAGAAATACATGAAAGCGCTCAGTTCAAGTCATTTCTTTTCACCCTTCTCCTGGTTGTATGCCTAAATATGATCATCACACGTCTACAGTGATTTGTTGATATAATATATATATATATATATATATATATATATATATATATATATATATATATATATATATATATATATATATATATATATATACATAATGGTACAAAACATTAGACTAAATATAATACTTATATGGTTGGAAAGCTAGCATAGCAATATATATGATGTAGAAATAGAAGATGGTGACTATAATGACAATGGAGATATATATACACAAGTCTTACGAGAGAAGTTGTGTTTCTTTCGATCGCGAGTTTTGTTTTGTTGGTTCCTCGTCTCTGGATAATGGAGAATATGGTTGTTGGTGTGTGTGTGTGTAGGGCTGCACGCGTGGACACTGCACAGTAAGGACAGGCAAGAATTATATGCTATATATTCAAACACACATACGAGAACACATAAACATACAAAATCAAATATAAATGTACCGGGAGCGAGACAACGTTTCTTCCTTTAAAGAAAACATATTAAATCCCGAATTTGGCGATGTTAACCAATAACATAGTTTGATTTGGTAATTATTCTTATATTATTTCAGTATTCAAAATATCATTATTTGTATAAGAAGCAAAACACTGAACCTGGTCGGATAACCAGACTATAACAAGCCTAAGGACCCCCATGCAACATATCAGAGAAGAGAGAAAGACTAAACAATGAAAGAGATATAACAGTTATGATAACTAACGACAAATGAAATATGTTAATACTATCAGGATAAATATCCTAGACCATATTCCTGTACGATGGAAGTTCAATGGGCTTATGCGACAAAACTGACTATCATATCCTTTTGAACATCTTGCCGCGTATTATTTTACTTCGCTGATCTGACGCCTAGCAACAACAAGGGTTACTATATATATATATATATATATATATATATATATATATATATATATATATATATATATATATATATATATATATGAATCTGGACCTCTGTACGTTGCACAGCAGTTGTTAACATATAAAAGGCCTTTGTGAGGTCTAGATACTGAACAGAACTCTACGGGCTGAAGGCCGTTGAAAATTAAGATAGCACCTTCATGGTCCGAGTTATGATGGATTAAAAAGGTTGATTGAAACACTGGAACGACGTGGTCGGTTCTGCCGACATGTGAGAGAACTTGGAGCACGGATAGGAGCCCAGAGCATTTAAGGATAAAGAATCCACCTTCCACAACAGGGATGAACACGGTATGGATATATAAATACACGTGCGACTCAGAGAGGGACCATCAGAGCTAGTGAGGCTGCCTATCTTTCCGATGTGCTTAATATAAGTCTTGTGAACAGATTCCTCAAACGGCCAATGAAATGAATTAATTACTCGGAAGCCAGTTATTGTATTCAAGTGGTGGGTGTTAAACACAAACATCAAACTTACGTTATTTTCCCTAGTAACTGGTCTTATTGGATGTTAATAAAAAAAGCAAGAAAACAGTAAAACTATATGGGAAGGAATAATAAAGTCTCTATTTTTGTATCTCAAAGTTTTCTTTCTACCATAGACTTGATAACTTAATCACGCTGCAGAATTGCTAGTCAGGGTAGATACCAAGGTGAGTTGAGTTAGTAATTAATGATTTTCTCTCCTGTTAATTAAACAGAGTCCATTAGACCCTATAATACATACATACTTACATATATATATATATATATAGATATATATATATATATATATATATCATATATATAAATATCCTATAAATATAACTATATATAAATATATATTGAACTATATATATATATATATATATATATATATATATATGTATATATATATAGGTATATATAATATAATAATATAATTATATTATATTATATATATATATATATATAGATATATATATATATAGTATATATATATATTATATATCAGATATATATATATATATATATGTATAAATTTATATATTATATATATATATATATATATATATATATATAATTCATATCACATTACCGTT
>NC_087220.1:7101036-7106036 GCF_015104395.2 Macrobrachium nipponense
GTCCTTTTGTCTCTGTAGCACTAGCTCTAGTTTATGTGAATGTACTTCTAAAGGTATTAGAAAAGATTACAAGATCATCCATATAGGCATGTAGGTTATCCCCTAAAAGTCTCCAAACACTATATGTAATTGGGGCGCAACGTAAGCCGGAGGAATACGTAAAAATTGATAATGTCCCCTGAGTGTGCTGAAAACGGTGTATGAGGTACAATCACTTAGGTAATGGTATCTGGTAAAAGCCTTTAAGTAAGTCCAAGCTGGTGAAAAATTTATTCTAACCTAACAGAGATAAGATGTCGTCGGTACATGGCACTGGAAACTATCGGGAGTCGTTTCCTTGTTTAAGCGACAGAAATCTACGCAGATAACGCCAAGTCCGATCTTTTATGGCATGAACGTTTGAGGGAAAAAAAAGGGAAAAAATTATATGGGCTTATTTTGATTCCCTAATGACTCCTATTACTAACATTTTTCAACTTCGTCATTTATCTCTATTTTGAAATTTCATTCGGGTTCTACACGAAGGTACGTATATAGCTTTATGTTTGTCCTTAGACCGTATATTTTTGTTTTCAATGACATCCGTTTTTTTCTTTTTTTCCCACCCAGATCACTCGCTAGTGGAGAAACTTCCTGGTATTCAGGTAAAAGATAAAAAAAATTTCTGCTGAATCACCTCTGCTTGAATGACTTTATGGATATTACTTTAGATAGAGTATAAGGAGTTCATCTACGACTGATTGGGCGTGATTAAAAATTAGCAACAATAAAAAAAAAAATGCGTATTTATATGTATAGGTTTGTGGATTACTATATTAATTGTTGCTGCTAGTCAACCGTGTCTAGGGCTTTGTTCGCGGAAATCGTTATATTTCAGTGTCGGGAAGGAGTAAAAATTTCATTTCCCAGCAAAGTCTTTTTACACGCACTAAGACATTCGAGGTGCATGCTTCTCGAGATTTTTGCGTGCAAAGTGCGACTGCGGTTGTGGGAGAATTCTGTTGGGTCATTTGAACAATGTTATGATTTATGAGACAAATGTATAGTTCCTTTATATAAGTTATTATTTTGATTAACTGTCTCTTTTTGTTCAAACGGATTTTAATATGTTTGAAGGTTTATAGGATTTTCCTTTGATAAACACGCCTTATTTTGCAGGAGTTGATATCTTACAATTACACAAGATACAGATAAATGTTTTTTATAACTATAGAGGTATCTGTAAGCGCTCGCTTATCCGGACTTCTCATTAGGGAAGTTCGAACAACAGACGGTGAGTCCGTAAATACAGGATATTACGTGTACTAAAATAATAAAACAAGATATTCTAATTTTACGGCGCGTACAGTCGGGACTTTATCCACCACTATTTATTTATAATAAACTTAATGTATTAAAATTACTAGGTCCTGCTCTGAATTACATTGATTGCTGTCGTCGTGATTCATACGAAAATTCCTTCCCTTTTTTAATTCAAAAAGGTATTGGCATGTATAATCCAACATCGCTTTTCCCCACTCTGCTAGAGTCGCTTATTGTGTGGAATTTGCTATGCTTTGAACACTTCGGCAGTTTTGACTGACCTTGACCGCTTGACTAGGTGACACAGTCACCGAGTTTGCTTGTTTGATTCTGAACGGGCTACTGTTTCTATTTCTTTTTGTAATAATTAGGATCCTTCTCTTTATTACCATCGGCAACGTATTGTGTGTTTTTAGCATTATGTTGCTGGTTACGTATAAAGCAATGAATGACGAACTATTAGGAACTGAGCGATTATTATTAAGACAAGTTATCACTACTGCATTCAATATTAACTGTTTGTACTTCATTCTTGTTTGCTAAAATTTGAAATAGTGAGGGATCCTGGTCAGCGCATTTAGCCTGATGAAAGTTTTTTTTACAGACATGTTATTCCTTGCAATCCAGCCATATTTAAAAGTTAAGTTGAGTTCATTGGAGGGGGTTCGATATTTTATATAACTCAAAAAACTCAAGGCTTAAAACCTGCGATCGGGACTTTTGCAAAGGGAGCATTTATTGTCATGACCCGCCGAAATAGTGTTACTTCTAATTTCTATAGATTTGTACGGGTGTTTCCACTTGTTTTTTGTGTGTTTTCTAATCACTACGGTGCTTAACGACCCTATCCATGCATCTGTATAAATACAGACGTCCACTGCGTAAACGCATATTCACTGTTTAATATGATTTGTTACGTAAGGGATTAATAATCACCCAAAATGATAAAATTAACATAGTATATGATTATGATATTTCGTAGAACTTCTGGAAACAGACACTCCAAAGATAAAAACTCGCAGTAGCGAAATCTCAATGATGTAGATAATTTCTGTAAAAAAGTAAGATTAAGAATGTCTCGTAACTTCAGCCACAGGAATAACGAAATTCGACCTGCCAAAGGAAACACTCAAAGTTACTCCCAAATGAATAAAAAATTGTACTTAGCTTGCTTTTGTGGGAAGTCACGGTGTTCCGATAACAACACACGGCCTTGGTCCTCCTTCTCTATTTTTAGCGGATGACCCGGTTTGGCTTCAGTTTCCTCCGTGGCGCGTTGTTTCGATGATTCGAGCCCTGAAAGATCCCGATGCTGCAGACGCGTTCGGTTTGTTTCTTGAAGTGCCGGAAACGCTCACTAACAAATGTTTTCTTGAATGATTCTAATGAGAGACGAAGCTTGCGTTGCCGTAGGAAAAAGGACACGTCGGTTTTGTTTCTTGAAGTTATTCACTAAACGATGATACTAGGTGCTTGAAGAATCTGCTGCTTTCGTCGTCGTTGACTTCATGATTTATTATTCTGTTTTATCTTCGGAGAAGTTGTAGAGTCCCTTCTGGTACGCTTGCCACCACTTTTAGGGCTTGTGCCTTGTTTGATAAGGCGCCCTATCGAGGTAATGTTAGACTTGCGATAACCTTACGCTAAGTCGGTTGGTATTGCACTTCCATCTTCAATGGAGTGTCTTGGGTTTGTAGATCACTTACGAAGTCGGGATTATCTTCTTGTTTATGACGACGATGTGTTAAATTCATGATGATTCGGTGAGGAGGTTCTTGTAGAAAACACGAAGTATAAAAATATATATATTCTTAGTTTACATGGCGAAGATCAGGTATGATTGTACAAGTCTTCTAATGACGATAGCTTGATCGCTTCTGCCAATGATAATGGCTACTTCTACTCTCTCTACATGATAAAGCTTAGGTAAAGAGGTACAGGTCTTCTAATGACGATAGCTAACTCTGTTCTGCCTGTTCTACATCTCTGTTACAAGTTATGAAGGAACAGACAGTAGTTCGAACATATGAACATACAATCAGATGACATAGTTTACATACGAACACAATCAAAAATGAGACACGCCTACAAGAATCACGTAGGCCGCTTGAGCTATAGGTCACGGTAGTTGTCTCAAGCAGGGAGCTTGGACTAAATGTTTATAAACAAATTGAATGACTACAGGTGACGGCATGTTATCTTAGCCTACTTATTGTATACGTCATCTTTAGCGTCTCTAGTCTGATCACATTCCTGCAAGCAATCTGGTTGACCTCTTTAGTTTTAGTCTTTTATATATATGGACTAACATTCCATATTTTTATTATGTAAACACTTACATATATATATATATA
Organism: Macrobrachium nipponense; assembly: GCF_015104395.2. NCBI lineage: Eukaryota > Metazoa > Arthropoda > Malacostraca > Decapoda > Palaemonidae > Macrobrachium > Macrobrachium nipponense. Next base: position 7,104,693 of record NC_087220.1, read on the forward strand.
TATATATATATATATATATATATATATATATATATATATATACATATATATTTATATATATATATATATATATATTAGCAAAAGAATCGTTAAGACCGGAAGATCTCATGTAGTTCTCGTTTTTCAATTTCCTCAGTGGAATTACCTTTATTTTAATATACAAAGTTATCCACACGCACGCACATACACAAACACACCACACACACACACACCACACACACACACACACACACACACACATATATATATATAATTATATATATAATATATATATATACATATATATATATATATTATATAATTATATATATATATATATTATTAATAATATAATATATAATATATAAATAATGATTATACTAATAAAGTTCCAGCCATGAAAGAAAATTGAAACACTGGAGATGCTAAGGACTTTCATCTTATTACCAAGACATGGTCACAGCAACTAAGATATACAGAAGCCAGGGCCAATATAAATGGTGGGTACAAGTTATAAGGGACGTACAAAAGGTCGGCAGCTCTCAGAACGGTTAAAAGAATAAAATCAAAATCTACTTTTTAGGGGGTTCAAAGAAAATAATCCTTGACTTACACATTAAAATTATTCACCCAGGTTACTGAATCAAAACTGATTCTAACAATTTACTTGCAAATAGCTTCGTTACAACGTGACAATATTTGGCTTTGCGCCTGTGTATTCTGTCGGATGTTTCACTTAAATGTAAAAATAAAGCATTATTTGTCTAACCTCTTTATACTGAGTTCAATTATTTACTGGCCTGACCTAAGTAAAATAAATCAAAATCCACACATGGAATTTTGTATACTATATTGCTATCGTTTCTGAGGCTATTTTTATAAGCATGTTTATTATGTTATTACACGTGAAAGATACATTTTATTATGTAATTGTAAATTTAGTATTTATAGCAAAAAGACAAATAATTTGACATATGTGTACTTTATTCAGGGACATCACAATAAAGCTAATAATCAAGACCAATGAAAACTCGGAAAAAAAAACGCCCTTTGTTTGCCACATTTTATTGTATTTGCTTTATTTATAGCTTCTCGATAATGTATGGTGGGTAAAGCAGTTTCATTAGGTGTTGGCGGATCGTGTTGAAATGATTATCTACGTACCCATTTGAATATATTCTAAGCCCCCTAAGGAATAGGTTGCACCCGACCATGATCTTTACAGATACATCGTAGTAAGGAAATGAATATATGAAACAGGGAAAGTGGGTTTCCTGTATACTGTGAACTCATATATATTATGTTCTGTTAGGATTAGTCCGTCTAGGGATGGCAATTTCCCGCCCTTTTCCCATTCTGTTTTAA
>NC_087220.1:7111036-7113536 GCF_015104395.2 Macrobrachium nipponense
CATTTTATGATACATGTCAGGTGAGTTACTCATATCATAAATTGGAAAAGAGCTGTAGTATGATTATATAAAGTCAAAGAAAGCTTTTTTATTTGTGACCTGCATCAAATCCAACCAAATTTCTTAAAAATGCGACATCAACCCTGCTCTCATGATTATTGTGAGTTATTTTTATATATCAATTATTGCTTTTTTATTATTCGTTTGTTAAGGTTTATTTGCATAAATTTCAGGTATGTATTAAGCATTAATTCATGTACTTTCAATTCTACATTGCCTTTTAGCTTTATTAATTTTTGCATGGAAATTCAGCTATTTTGTATTGTTCTTCCAATTTCAGGATACTGCTGCTAAAGCAATGGCTGGACAAATTAAAAACAAAACTCAAGCTGTGTACCGTGCTGGCAATGGTGCTGTAACACTCTGTAAGTAAAACTGAAATGTGGGTTTCCCATAATTATCACAGCGAATGGCTAGTTTTCTTTTTCTAATAGTTTGCTTTCTCTCAGACGAAGAATTACTGTGAGTTTTCCAATTATCATTGGAAAGTTGTTCTTTGATATGGATTGCAGACACAACTAGCTTTCTTCATCTAATATAAGTGAAGGCATAATCGAAAGCTTTGTTCATTTAATATGCAGAGTAAGTAGTAACTATAGGCCGTTAACGTTTTCATTTATTATAGAAGGAGATGGTCACAATAAAACACAGTAAAGAATGGGATCAAGTGGACAAAAAATAGGGTTATAATTGTTTACATTCTTACACGACTCTGGGACTGTAAGGTGATGATCATCAACTAACAGGTGATTGGTCGTCTGCTTGATCCTGGCTGGTCAAGTGCTTACCTTCATGAACCATCTGGGTGATCCAGCAGTAAAGGTTGTGTTGCTGCAACTTTGTAGATTTTATCAAGGCAGGCTGCTGGATGGTCTGGATATTTTGAAGCCTGATTACTGATATTGAGTGAGAATCTGCAGTTTTGTTGTTAGTGGAGGTGGTTGCCTGAATTGGGGGTTTTCACAATTTGGTTGAACGTAGAAATACCTGATGATTTGTATTAATGGAAGATTTGTATTTTAGAAACGCAGCACCTGAAGGAACCACACACATTTGTTACTAGAACTGTGATGATGCTGGTAGGTATAAGACTTTCCTGGGTTGGAGAAGGTGATGTAGTTCTTCATAGTTACTTCTAACAGCCCCATCAAAACTTTGCACAACAACTTCTTTGAAAGTTACATCTTAATAAGGCCTATCTAAGCAATGGGACACGTGTTTGATGTTGAATTAAATGTGATCGACTACATTGATTTCCTTAAGGGCATCATACATTTAGAGGAGCTAAGGTTTTTCTCATAAGAATATTTGATGTTTTCATGGATCTATTATAGATATCAATTTTGATGGCTTGGTCATTGTTAAAAGGTGAGGCTCACACATTTTATTTCATTTCAGGTAGGGCTTGAAATGAAGTATTCATACTGTGCAAACTTGATAGCAGAGCAATATTGGGCTTATTGTCTTGAGGTTGGCATGATGATGGAATGCATCTTCATGTGGATTTTCGATTTCTGAATTTCTTTCCTTATAAGAGTAACTATTATTTACTTGTGCCTGGTTACCACAGTCAAGTTCTGTACAGATAGCTTTCCACAAGGAACAGTGGGTAAGAGTTTTCTGAATGTTAGCTCTTAGAGCACATGGAGCTCACTCCACATCTATTCAAGGAAGACCTAAGTTGGAATCCTTGTTATATGCTTTTGTTGTAAAGCCAATATTAATTAACATTGGCAGTATTTTTTTTAGTAAAAGAAGTTTCCCTTGGGCTTTGGACTTGCATGTGGAATCTTTTTCTACCTGTGCCACTTAACTGAAGGACAATAACAAAGGGTCACTACATATCCAAGTGCTATGCCGAAAATAAACCTCCCTACATCAATGTCCTAGTGATGCGAGTTGACTTTGGTCCTTCAAGAGATGTCAACAACAGGTTTTCCGACAAGACCTTTGCCTGAACTTGAATCATATAAATGTTTACATCTGGATAGCTAAAATACACTGTCCATCACAGCATTCTGCCATTCAGAAACTTGAGGGTGCAACCAGGTACACTACATAATGGGTACTCCATAAGAAGGTAGTTACAGAATTTAAGAAAACCAGAGACAGTTAGTGCATTCCATCACCCCCACAATCAAAGCCCTTTATCATGTTCTGTTATGCTTATACAGTAGAGTCCTAAAAATCAGTTGTTCATTGGGCATGCCACAGCTTGTGTCACTGATCAAGTCATTAAATTTGTTTTTTTCTGAAAGTTCATAAAGACTTTAAGCGCTCATATATGAAATAAGCCTACAATATCTATTCATGATGGCCTCAAGAAAAGGAACGTGCCATACTGATTGTTTAATGCAGTCAGCTAATGTTTCTGTGCCTCAGTGCCTCCATTACGACACTCAGATATTTGTTGGCAGTTTTGTTGGCAATAAATCATTGA
>NC_087220.1:7116036-7121151 GCF_015104395.2 Macrobrachium nipponense
ATATACGTATATATATAATATAATATATTTATATAATAATATATATAAATATATATTAAATAATAATAATATATATATATACAATTATATAATATATACATATTAATATGATAATTATATAATATATATATTAACATATATATATATATATATATATATATATATATATATATATATATATATATATATATATATAACATAAATTTTCCATTAATCTATTTTCCTCATGACTTATTAAACTTCGATGAAGTTTTTTCTTTCTTTCTTTCTTCATTCTTATTTCCATTCCTGTCATTTCTGTCCTATCAACTTACATATGTCTTTGTTGCGTTAGGCATCTCTTGCCCGATATAGCAGGCAGGTCTCTTGTCTGTACGATTTTTGTGATGAATTAATTTTGTGGTGATGTATCTTTATACTTTTATGTTATCCTATTTTGTCTTATTCTAACTCAGTAACTTTAAATCTTATTTCAGGTGGAATTTCAGTGTATTTCAGTATATCTACTTTATCCTAATTAGTATCCATAGCTGTATTCTCCTGTCACCAATTGAAAATTGACTCTGTCAGTAGTTGTTTTAATTTAGGTTCTGTTCCACTAGTATAGCCTCTGATTCCTAGCACTTCTGCTTAGTCTGACAAAATATCCAACATTTCATGTCCATCAGGTCTTTTTCTGCAGTGCTTATACGTAAAATGATTTGCTTTTTTCAAAGTATTATCGCTATTATTTCATTTAATCATTTCAAGTCATTCTCATATATTTTCATTTCATCTTGGACAAGTTTGCTTTCTCTTTTATGGCTTGTCCTCAGCCATTCCAAAAAAATTCTATCTGTCCGTATCACACCTGAATATATTTTTATGCACCTTTATATCTCATGCTCACTATATAAGTTTTATGTTCCTTCTTTGCAGCGTTGTCACACTTTTTCTTCTCATTACCGCTAGTTTCCACACTTGCCAGCCTTATTTTTACTTATCCTGCTTCATTTGCGTTTTCCCACATATCCTATGTGTCCCCAGCTGGCTAATACTGGAGGCATTTTTTGAGAAGAACTAATTTTTTCTATATATTTTAGTTTAGAATTTTGCATTCCCTTACGGACAAGCTTTGATAAGGAAACTCAATAATCATTGTCAGTCTGAAGTGCACATTTGGATGAAGCTCCTAAATTTGATATATTTTTTAAAAATATAAATCATTTATCATCAATTTAACAGGTACGAGATGTCTGGGAGGCTGTAAGTCGTTTGGCTACACTGGTCTGAATGAAGTAACAGAGTCAACGAATGAAAGTTCCTCCAATGAAAATAGAGACAAGGAGCTATGGTTTGCAAAGCAGATTATAAAGTGAAGTCTTACAAATATTGCTAATGTCATTAAAATGTTCATTATTAATAACATTTTGTATTAGTGATTATAATTTTTAAAAGCATTATCATACAGTATTTTATTCTCATCTATGGTGTATCATACAGTATTTTATTCTCATCTATGGTGTATCATACAGTATTTTATTCTCATCTATGGTGTATCACTATACTTTGTATATGAGCGACTATTTTTTCGAAGTTACGGTACATTATGAGATAAGATGACGTGAAATATTGATTTATATACTCTGAAGCATTGTCAGTAACTTTGCAGAACTCTACTCTGTAATACTCATCAAACCTCTTTGGAATCTTTTTCTTGTGAGCGAGAGTCATTGGTCCTAGTTCACACTCCCCTTATGTGCAACTTTAAAAATTTCCTTAAACTTGTTGTCTGTTTGAAGGGATTTGAGATTTTCTGCAGATACTTTAGCAGCAGCAAACATTCCATTGCCTGTGAGTTTTGACCCTTGAAGAGCCTTATAAGAAATTATAGTGAATGTTTTATATGTTGGAAGAAGCTTGTCAAGAAGTGTAGCTATCGCTTATGGCCTATAACTTAGCGATAGTATAGCTTCCAAAGTGAGCCATTCCATTCTCAGGTCTACCAGTTTGCTAGTGTTAAATTTGAAACCTAATATATCCATAGAAAAATACTGTCTAATAGGAATTTCAAAGGCTTAGATGAAGGGAAGATGATAATAAACTCACAGGCAGTTGCTGCAAGCGTTGGCGTTTGCTACATTTCCAGACTTCGTATGTAAACAATGGGATACGTCAGTCAAAATTTGGAGGAATAATTAATCTGACCCCGAACGTAATTAACAGCCTCATTTCCAGTGTTTGTTATATAAAACTTGGAAGAAAAAAGTCGGGGTGACAATTGATATGTAGCCCCCAACCCCCCAAAATAAAAAGTGGAGGATATGTCTCCGAGCGCCCCACCCCACACCCAGGCTGATGACGTCTATGATGTTAATGAAGGTTAGGAATAAAAAGTGTTCTACAGGTGCATTTTCAAAGGTTATTTATGCAACAGTTTTTACTAGTACAAACTTCTGGAAAATGCATCCCGGTTGACAGCCATTCCCAAATACCAACAGCGATTTGGCCCAGATGATCTCAACACCTTCGGAATCGATTTCGTCACTAACCATGACCAACCAAAATGCAGCTGAATTAATCTGAAAAAAATTGCGCTAAAGGAAATAAATTTAAAACAATAGAAATCTTTGTATGCCCTTAGGAAAACTGATATACAAGCTACATGCTAATGAAAAAAAATATAATAAAAAGAACAGAGAAGACTCTGTACAAATCAAGAGAAGTAGAAACAGCTATAATAATAATAATAATAATAATAATAATAATAATAATAATAATAATAATAATAATAATAATAATAATAATACTTTATTAAAAGTAAGGGCTACTTCAGCAGCGTTACATTTGTAGAGATTCTTCTCTATTTTCTGAATAGCGGCTTTTTCTGTGCTACTAAACAGGCTAGTAGAGCGCCTATAGATCATGATCAAATACAGTGTCAAAATCTGTGTATATATTTGAATTTTACAGATAAACTATGATATCATAGTCATCAATGCTATTCTCTCTCTCTCTCTCTCTCTCTCTCTCTCTTTCTTGAAGCGAACTTTTGTCTGAGCTGCCAGACATCCTCTGGGCTAGGAAGCTGAGGGTGGACTGCTTTTGGTATGGTGTCCGTCCTCCTTATATTTCGGGGCGTCAGCAGGGGGTGTACCCCATGCTGATCTCCTATTGGCTGGTGGCGGTAAGCCTTCTTTTTCATTGGTGGCTTGAGCCAGGTCTCAAGCCACTTTTGCTGAGTTGATGATTGCAAAGCTCCAGGCTCTGCAGCCGTCTAGACCTCCTGAGCTGTGCGGTAACGTTGCTGGACGTTGCATTACCCTGCGAAATTCACGGCTAACCTGATCGTCGTTGCCTACAGGAGTATCACGTTCTGTAGAGTTGTCGTGGTCGGTGGTATCATTATCGGTGGCAGGTCTTCTCATACTTATGGGGAGGAGAAATTCTTCTGCATTTTTTATTTTTTTTTGCTGGATGAGAAGCGCCTCCAGCTGGCGTAACCGACGGGCATCAGGGACCTTCCCGATGATCTTAGTGTTCTGGATGATCACATCCCGGGAGATGGCCTCTTGATGCTTGGTACGGGCGTGGTTCTTTATAGCCTCCTCTTGGGCGTGGCTGTAGAGTCTCATAGACAGGCACATGCTGGTCATACCAACGTAAGTGCCACTGCAACTGTGGACTGGGCATGTGTATTGGTATACCACATACGTCTGCTTCAGGGGGTCTTGTATCTGCGGGGAGGGGTTATTTTTCATAATTAGGTTGCACATCCTCCATTTCTGGTAATACATAATTAAGTCAATTTTCTAGGTGTCGTCGATCGGGATTACATTATTGGAAATATTCTTAACGGAGTCCTCTTCTTCATGGTAATGCAAACTCATGAAGGCTTTATAATACAGCTTGATATTATCCTAGGGGCGGGGCTGCGGGCTTTCACTACCGTACCATTTCTCCGGGGCTGTATGGACTTCTCTATTTATTAATTTATTCGAATACCCGTTATTTACGAGTACTTGGGAGGTGCAGCCGAGCTCCTGATGAGTGTCCTGCCAGGTCGAGCAGTGAGAGAGTGCTCTCCTGATGAAGGCCCTGACAGTTGTGCTTTTGAATCTGGCGGGCCACTCGCTGTCACAGTTGAGGCAAAATCCAAGGTTGGTCTTCTTTTTCTAGACAGAAGTATAGAGGCTGTCTTCCGTCTTACTCACAAGGACGTTGAGGAAAGGGAGCCGATCGTCGATGTTGTATTCAACTGTGTAATTCAGCACACTGCACTGCTGAAATACCTGAGAGAGGGCTTCAACCACATCCTCGTCGATGTAACGTCCATATCTGTGGGGTTGCTGTATCATGGCGAAGACTTGTTCCTCCATGGTACCCATGTAAAAGTTAGTGTAGAGGACCCCCAGTGGGGAGCCCATCACTACGCAGTCCTTCTGGTGGTACATCTGGCAACGGTGGGTGGAGAAAGGGGCCTTCTTGATGCAGATCTCCAGCAGCGTACAGAGCGAGGCTTCGGGTATGTTGAGGGCCGCAGTCGACTGACTTCTGTAGATGCGCTGAAGGATGATGTCGATGGTTTTATCGACAGGGTCATTCGTAAACAGGGACTCTCCATCCAGCAAGGCGATAATCCAGGTGCCAGGGGTGTCCTTGATGACTTCTAGGAATTCTGCTGACAAATGCAGGCTGTACTGACTCGGGATGTAGGGGGTCAAAAGTTTATTAAGGCATTTTGCCAAGGCATATGTAGGCGCAGGCATCTGGTTGATGATCGATCGGAGGGGGGTTTCCTTGTTTGTGGGTTTTTACGTTACAATATAAATAACCCAGGCTGTAGTCTCCTTGTATGGGCGGGAGGTGGACAGTGTTAGTCGCAGCATTCACTGCTCTAACGATTCTGTTGGCCTCCCTCTTGATGTCGTCTGTCGGGTTCCTCGTCAGGCGCTCTACCTTGCTCTCGTTGTACAAAGTAGCATCCAGCTTCTCGGGATATTCAGCAGTATCAATCAAGACGAAGACTGCCGTTTTGTCCGCACGTCGCACCGTGATGTTCTCTTTCTCCTTGAGTTCCTTCACTGCGTCCTTAATCTCCTTGGTGAGGATACTGCTGCAGTGCAAACCTCTCTC
>NC_087220.1:7126651-7129151 GCF_015104395.2 Macrobrachium nipponense
TTATTATTATTATTATTATTATTATTATTATTTTTTTTTTTTTTTTTTTTTTTTTTTTTTTTTTTTTTTTTTTTTTTTTTTTGCTCTATCACAGTCCTCCAATTCGACTGGGTGGTATTTATAGTGTGGGGTTCCGGGTTGCATCCTGCCTCCTTAGGAGTCCATCACTCTTCTTACTATGTGTGCCGTTTCTAGGATCACACTCTTCTGCATGAGTCCTGGAGCTACTTCAGCCTCTAGTTTTTCGAGATTCCTTTTCAGGGATCTTGGGATCGTGCCTAGTGTTTCCTATGATTATGGGTACGATTTCCACTGGCATATCCCATATCCTTCTATTTCTATTTTCAGATCTTGATACTATCCAATTTTTCCCTCTCTTTCTCTTCAACTCTGGTGTCCCATGGTATTGCGACATCAATGAGTGATACTTTCTTCTTGACCTTGTCAATCAACGTCACGTCTGGTCTGTTTGCACGTATCACCCTATCCGTTCTGATACCAATAGTCCCAAGAGGATCTTTGCCTGATCGTTTTCTACACTCCTTCAGGTTGGTGCTCGTACGCACTTATTACTGCAGGTAGCTGATGTTTCTTGCACAGGCTTCAGTGGAGGGCTTTTGCTACTGAATCATGCCTCTTTTTGTACTGGTTCTGTGCAAGTGCCGGGCATTCACTTGCTATGTGGTTTATGGTTTCACTTTTCGTATTGCACTTCCTACATATGGGAGAGATGTTATTTCCGTCTATCGTACTTTGAACATATCTGGTTCTTAGGGCCTGATCTTGTGCCGCTGTTATCATTCCTTCAGTTTCCTTCTTTAGCTCTCCCCTCTGTAGCCATTGCCAATTGTCATCGCTGGCTAGTTCTTTAGTCTGTCTCATGTATTGTCCGTGTATTGGTTTGTTGTGCAGTCCTCTGTTCTTTCTGTCTTTCTCCTGTCTCTGTATATTTTTATTATTATTATTATTATTATTATTATTATTATTATATTATGATGATAGCAGTAGTATAGTTAATATTATTGTTGCAGTAGTAATGGTATTAGTAGAAAGTACAGTATGATTTCAGGAAGAAAGTGCACAATGGAGTTCCACTTTCCTTCGTGGATTTTGCCTGTATTTCTGTATTCATCACATCATTCCAAATGTTCGTGATTCAATGATATACAGGTTTTGAATAAATACAAAAAAATTTGTTAAAATAAAGAGAAAAAAATATCATGCAAAAAATATATCATCAATGGTAGCTGAGAGATCTCTTTCGGGTTTTATTCTACAACTTTTACCCTCAAGGTTCTTTTCTTTCCTCAAGTGTCCCATATAACATTGCAAAGCTGAAAATTACTTCTCTCTTCTGCAGATATTCATGAAGCCTACATAAAGGAATCATTGACATAGTCGCTTTCCCTTTCAGCAGGGACCAAAAACTCTTTTGAAATCTCTATTGTTGTCTCTCATCCCACCTTTCATCGTTAATTGTTGTTCTTTTGAGGAAGGCGTGATCCTACCTCTAGCTTACTCGTGGAGCGTGCAAAAATCAACAGTCAAATAGAGCACTGTTTCACCAACGAAAATTAAAATAAATACAAATTGCTCTGTACTGTATAGAATGCACATTATTTATTGTTTACATTTTCATTCTAATAAATTCATCATAACTATCCCATCCTAAAATTCCCGTATTTTTAACTCAACGCGAAACACTTTTTCAGACCTTTTAGTCTTTTCCATAGGATTTTCCTAACCCTCAAAAGAAACAAACTAGCGAGAACAAGAAGAGAACAACAAAAGTAATTTATAGGCTTACTTCCCGGGTAATTGAAAAAGAGCACATTTTGGGAATAGACTGATTATGCAATCCTTAGACCAGATTAGAAATGTTGCTCAATAACATCAATACTACTTGAGCAACGATGGTCAATTCTCTTAGGTTTTGTTAATTAGCAATGATAATTAGTAAGGTTTCGCGTTTGGGAGTCAGAACCTACTCACATTTTCATTCCACAACGCCCTCAATTCGATTTCTATCGGATAAAAGAGAAAATGCTACATCTGTGTTGCAGGTCCATCATAAATATACACAACTTCTATAATTGTCCGTAATAAAATAATCGTTTATTTGCTTAATATGAGTTTACCTTGTATGAAAATCAATATAATGAAACAAAGAGGCGGAAAGGAATTTCTTTCTGTATATTGTAACAACACGAAAGATTGCGCAGATTGAATTTGATGAGATTTTTTTAAGATGAATTTTTTAAATAAAAATCATGTACAACAAAAAGAAGGCATAGTATATATATATATATATATATATATTTATAGAGAGAATATATATACATATATATATATATATATATTTATATAATATGATATATATATATATATAAATATAGTATATTATATTATATATATTATATATTATTGCATATATATATATATATTAATATATATTATAATATTATATCTATATATATATATAATATATGTATAGATATAT
>NC_087220.1:7131651-7142044 GCF_015104395.2 Macrobrachium nipponense
AAGTACAACTGATCGGCTGTCTTTCTAACCCAGGGGTGAACGTGTAACCAAAGCAACTTTGCAAATGTGCAGGTATGACCATTTGCGGAATGTACGCCATATAAATGACAAATTGTACGAGGTTTATTGTATATAGAGACAATTCGGTTCCTCTTGGGGGATCTGTCAGGCAACGTTATACTGAAAGTACACAGAATATGCAGGATAACAATTAATGTCTCCAACTAACCTTCATGATCCTGAAATATGAAGTAGATGGCTGTCGCCTGACAGATCGTGTGTAACAAAAGAACGGGAAAGCTATTAATTGCATTGTAAGAACCGATTGGGGTAATGATGTTATCCCATGAAAGGCGTAACAACACTTTCATGAGATAAACACCATTAAAGTATTTGCGGCGCGAAATTTTAAGCGGCGAACACGACGACAAGGTAACGTTTGTAAACAATAAATAAATAAATAAATAAACAAATAAATAAAATTAATAAGAAAATCAAGCAAAGCGAATGTCCCTTCGTAGTAGAGGCGACCTTACAAATCTAATTCCACCAAGACAGTACTAAGTTTACCATCTATCAGTCTGCTGTTCTCCTTTTTGTTTAAAGAAGTCTTTATTTGATCTCATTTTCAGTAATTATGAAAGGTCCATGATCTGAACATACAGAATATTACATACCAAATTTCTATACGTATTAGGTACATTTTGCATGGCATTTCGGGTACCTTATTTTGGATGAGAAGGACTTTATTGGCTTGACCTTGACCAAATTCTGCATATCAGCTTCATGAGGGAAATCTTTAAATAAAACAATTCAAGTTAATAGCAAAGATAAATTTATTTTGAACATTGGATTTCACTAAGACCAAAAGTTACATTACTTCCAAAATCTAATCGGACAAGAAAGAAACTGTCGTGATATTTTCGTAAAAACAGACAAACGTGTATGATCGAAAGCAATAAAAAAGGACAAGCAAGCTAGTTATTTTGTTCGGAAGACAATTATTTTCTCAAAATGCTCCTATTATTCAACTATTGACTAACTGGTATCAAGTGTCTGAACTGGTCAAGTGTCCGAGAATATGTATATTTTTTTAAAGTACCTATAAAAAGGCTCCAGTTATACAGCAGTAAAAAAATGCTCATGGTTTTTGTTAAGAGTTTGAAATAGGTATTACTCTCTCCATTGAGAAAGAAACGATTCTATCTTTTCCCATTTCCGAAATGGATTTTTCTGCACAAAGTGGTAAAATCTGCGTTTTTATTCCATTTCGGCCGAACGCGTTAGTCATTTTTTCTTTCACAACAGGAAACAGAACCTCGAGTCTACTATTGCCATGGTCACTTTATGTTAACATGTTCAGCTCTTTGATTCGAAATGGTGAAGGTCTTTACCAAGGGAATTGGGAAAAGGAGCAAATTTCTGTGAATTTTTCAGGATTTTAATTATTATTTCTGCATCTATGTGGCCTTCTCTTGAAAGTGTCTACTTATGTCTTAGAGAAGAACAAAGACATAATCCTGGAATATATAGAAATCCTAGAGAAGGACGATCTTTAGGATTTGTTGTTGAGTAAACCGACGGAAGAATTATTTCCGTCGCCGCTGTTAGTTTTAAGTAATTCTAGAGCAATATCATCAACACAAGTAATTTGCTTTTTCAGTTTCATAATTAAGAATTACAACTGATCTTTCATTATGGTATGCGGATGTTTTACATAAAGTGGAAATGAATTCGCTGTTTTCATAACTAAAACTTCAAGAAGTTTTAGTTAAATCCAAAACGATGAAATAGCTTTTTGCTAAATTACAGTAATTTCATTTCAAAGAGGTGATTCCAGAAGATACTTTCTAGCCTTTGGGTTCACAGTGCCATGTCCTCTTCGCACTGTAGTTACGATTTACCATAATCGACAGATGGCTAGCAATTAACTCACTACTTATACCAACAAAGGCACACTGACCTCTTGGCCAAGATTATTTCAGATTACTTTCTTGTCTCATAAATAAGCCGGCATCCCCCCCCCCCCCCCCCCCCCCCCCCCCCCCATACCGATCCCCCCCCCCCCCCCCCATCCCCCTCCCCCGGCCACCTCTCTCTCTCTCTCTCTCTCTCTCTCTCTCTCTCTCTCTCGTCCTTGGAATTTTTAAAGAGAATATTATAAGACAGAAGGGAAAGTAACCATACAAATACCCCAGGGAGAATCGCATTCCTTATTTTCTACTGCCATTTTGCCATCCTTTCATTTTAAGGGAACAACAGATGGGACGAATTTTCTCTCTTAAAAACAACATATTTTGGCTTCATTCCAGTACGTTCGTTTTATTTTCTTCTCAAATTTCCTCATTTTCTTTTAAGATTTTTTTTTAAAAGGACATTACTTGCCTATCTCCTTACCATTCATACAAAAAGGTCAATAGAGAGGAAAACCATTCTTTTAAAGGTCGTGCAGATCATGTAAATTTACTATTTATATTTGAGGAGAAGAAGAGAAGATGAGAAGAGGAGGAGAGGAGGACGCAATATTTACCGTTCGAAGATTGATACGGAGAGAGGACGGAGAAGAGAGAGAGGGAAGGAAATGCGGGGCTACGAGATATGAAGAGGGACCGGAAAGGAGGCCTGACGAAGAGAGTGAGAGCGAGAGGAGAGAGAGAGAGAGAGAGAGAGCATTTGTAGGAGACAAGAGCCCAGAGAGAGAGAGAGAGAGAGAGGAGAGGAGAGGCAATTTGTAAGGAAGACAAGCCATTAACGTTCACAGGAAAAGGTTGTATTTTTATCGTGAAATATCTAGTAAAAATGAACAATAGTCGATGTAAAAAAAATAGATTTATGAATATGAGAGATGGCAAGATACATTAAGTATCTACGAAAAATGAAAAAAAAAAATTCTAGTTTCATTTGATCTTAGACTGACGCATTTTTCCAAGGCTGATAATAATTATTAAAGAATACGGTGTGTTATATAATTATTCAGTTTGAAGTGGTTGTGGGACGGCTGTCATCTACAGATAATCATTTTATAACTGGTTAAAAAATGAAGACAAATGAAAAGTGTGAAATTATTTTTCAAGGAAGGAGGACGAAACCGCAGATGGTAAAACTAACCCAATGCAAATCGAGCAATGAACGTTAACGTGAATATCAAAAGCTGAAATGGTCGATTCACATATACGAAAGGGATTAAATGTTAGGGGTGACTGCAAGGGAGAGGAAAAGGAATTTCCAAAGCAAGGGAAGCAGGAAGGACTTCATCAAACTACCGTTGGAGTCGTTGCACCTTCTGTCACTTCCTCGTGAGAAATTGAAGTGGAATTCCTGCCAGAGTAAATGTGCTACTTTTGTTTTGGGAACTGTTTGTCAATGAAAGTCTTGTAACATTTTACAAATATTAATGCTTATCAAATAAATTTCCCACTAACATTTAAAATTGCATCTCTTGAAGCAATGTACAGCGTTCAACAGATATAACTGTAACAACTGGTTTATAAAAAAGTATTATTATGGTCAAGCGAATCGGAGAGTTTACTAATAGCGTCTTCTCTCCTATTATGAAATGAATCATCCACTCAAAAGAATGACATTTTCAATTAGGCTTTCCGAAAGCATAAATAGAAGAAAATGATAGACTGGAATTATATTCATACTAGAAGCCCTTTTGATAGCATTCCTGTCTTGAATATGTATATTGCATTTCATAATAATAAGTATTCATTACATACTTTCTGGTTATGCTTGGAACATTACTAAAAGAAGGGCTGTAACAGACATTGAAAAATTAATCATGGAAACGGAGGGACCAAATCTAAATGTTAGGTCTTCCGCTTCAAGGACAAGGACAATATATAGACATACACTCACAAATACAAAGACATAAATATCCTTTAATACTGAATTTACTATACCTTGCAAATAACTCACAAGACAAGTGAATCATATATAGTTATTGTTTTTCTATTTTTGCGTTTGCATACAGAGGTGACAGGACTCACTGGATTATCCATTCGGCAAAGTAGATGTGCTTATCATTTAATGGTTCCCTCTGAGTATAATCTATTCTCTAATATAACAGCCAATGTCTAAATTTAGACAAATTGAAAGGAAACTGAACTTTTCAGACAATATTGGAATTGTCCGGTTCGCCCAGTCAATTTAGAAATCAGTTAAAGTTTACAGGCAATTTAGACGATGACTATAATTCTGATAGTTTGTGTGTGTGTGTGTGTGTGTGTTTGCGTGCGTTCATCTGATCCACACTTCCACTTAATCCAGTTTTTCAGAACCCCTTGTCCTGCCATAGCGTTTACTTGGGCTGTAGAAGATATGGTGTGTTCTGAGGTAGCACTATTTTACGAGAAAGTGGTGTTGAAGAATAACTCTGAATCAACATCATTACTACTGACTAAAATTGAATACTACAATCTGATAGAGAAACTTAGAGTAGCAGCATCTGCAAAAAAATTAAATAAATCGACAGTATTACATCTGTGGACGCTGCGAAATTCTTCAATGCGATTATGTTGGAAAGTTGGAAAAGAAACAGAGTGATAGAACTCAACGACCTATTTATTTTTTTTTACATTCAGGATATGTTTAACCCAATACAAATCCTCATATTACAAAGGAACTTGGCGGCAGAAACAAAATGGTGAGAGCTTTGTCAACATATGCAAACGTTCAGTGTCAAAAGAAACGGAAAGGATGTATGACCAAGGGTGTTACTGTCAAACCGATCTTGTCAAAGGACTTGGGCTCACGAGCTCAGTTGGATCTTGTTGACATGCAGTTTTGTGCCAAAGGAAAATATAAGTGGATAATGGTGTAATGAAGATCACTTAAAGTATTGCATATTGCATCCCTTTACTTCAAAAGGGACAGCTGAGGTTATATTCCAGCTAATTGACAAATTTCCAATGTTTGGAGCCCCTCAAATTCTTGTAGTGAATTTACAGCGGTAGTCATTTCGGAACTCAGACTTCTTTGACCGGACTTGTTAATGGTCCATGGTAAACCAAGGCATGCGCAGAGTCAGGGTTTAGTTGAACATCTCAACTGTAATATAAAAGACATGCTAATTTCATTGCTGCTCCGTAATAATGATACAAGTGACTGGCCATTGGGTTTTGAGTTTGTGCAGTTTCAAAAGAACACAAGTTACCACTCTGGGATTATGTGCGCGGACGGGATGCCGAATGCACTTTTGCCGAAGGACAAGAAGCAGAAGCCTGGAAGCCGAACGGACGGAATGCCGAACAGACAAATACCTAATATACATTAAGTCGAACGGACAAAATGCCGAATATTTCTACAAACCATAAATAAATAAGAGGACGAAAACATTTTCTAAGAGATTAAGATGATAATACCAACGACCAATCCACTAATTCCTTAATTACTATTTACCTGCCTATTATTAATTAACAATTAACTATTTTACTATACCACTTCTTGTCCTTCGGCAAAAGTGCATTCGGTATCTATATCAGGTTTGTTTTTCTTTCTTTCATTCCTGCCCGAATGCTTATGGTGAAATATCCAGTCTTGTGGACTACAGCAGTGGTATATTGAGCCCAATAACGCCTTTTTTCATCAAGCAGTTACTGCCTTCGTCCCACCCGCAGATGTACATGAACTATTTGACGAATTGGTGAAGTCCTTAGATGTTGAAACAAACTAATGAATTATTAAGTGATTTTTTGGTTTACTTCGAAATTACGTGGGTAATAATGATCCAGAGAAATCGAAGGAGGAAACCATTGTTTGATTTTGATTTCTGGTCTGTTCACACTCGAGTCAATGATAATTTGCCGAGAACGAACAATTCTCTGGAAGGCTGCTGGCATCAGGCTTTTAAAAAGAGACTTAATGTAACTCATCCAACACTTACAAAATTACAAAAGGTTATCAGAAATGAGCAGGCATGTCATGAAATTCTAACTGAGCAGGCCTCTGTAGAGATTGAAATATCACGACCTAACAAGAAATATGATACCATTAACGATAAGATAAAAACCATATTTTGTTGTTATGATAAGAAGAATCATTGGCGTTTCTACGATCTTTGGCTCATAATTTTAAACACTTTTTTATTTCTCTTGTGAATTATAAAGTAATTTTTAACAATTTCTAAATAAACATATATTGTAGAAATAAAATAATTATCAAGCATTTTATTTTTCTTTTATTTTACGTCCATTTGTCTTTTATAGGTGTTCTGAAAATTTCTAAAAATCTGTTCTTATTAATTTCTAACATTATTCTTAATGCATTAAATATTTTAACATTTTCATTAAACACTATTCTGCTAAAATTAACCATATAACCAAATTCGGCATTGTGTCTGATCGACTTGGCGTATTAGCATTTTTTTATTTTTTTCCCTTCGGCGTTGTGTCTGTTGGGCATTCCGTCCGTTCGGCTTCCTGGCTTCTGTTTCTTGTCCTTCGGCAAAAGTGCATCTCGTCCTTGTACCCTGGGATTAAACAGTCTTATATAAAGCACTCTACGGTATTGAGGCCAGAGCAGGTTTACGGTCATCTGCACTACCAGAAGTTTTGAAGACAATGGTTACTGAAGATGATTTACTTGCAGCTTACACTTTCCTCTCGGACGCTACTCATCCAGATGATTAAGAGTGCTCTGTTCATCCAGATGATCCACCCGAATGCTCTGTTCATCCAGATGACCCACCCGTGCGCTCTGCTCATCCAGATGATCTACCCGAGTAATCTGCTCATCCAGGTACTGGCATACACTTCAATAATTCAGATGGTTCATCCGAGGGTTCTGCCCATCCAAGCAATTCACCCTGTGACCACAATCCTACATGAAGCCTTCACGTCCTACAAGAAACTATAGCACTTCAACGGTCAAGAGCAGCTACTGGTCAGTTAGCCCAAGCTGAACACATGGTGAAATGCAGTCACTTAGATCTTGCCCCTGGTGGTCCTGGAAATAATGTAACGATCTCCACCCCGAATAGCTGTGAGAGAAGGAATACTTAAGAGAGAGGACAATAGTAGTCAATTTGATATTTGTACCCAGCTACTGTATGGCATTGGTGACGTGAGTGTAGAAAAAGAAATAGTATTAGTGCCAAACAAATCGCTGTAAATGTTATACAGAAGGTCACAAAGGCAATAGCCGGTGTCACTCTAGTTTGACATATAACAATAAAAACTGACTAACGTCTTACCTTACTGTCATATTTTATCATTTTATAGATCATTTTAGAAAATAAAGTTTTAACCAAGAATACTGTTTGCCTTTGTCAGTAAATAACCCAAATTAGTCAATATGCCAAGAAAATCTATCATAATTTTAGTCACTTTGTAGATTGCCTGTAAATTTGGCTGATTTCTAAGTTGACTGAGTGGATCAGGCAATTCATATATCGTCACTTCACAAAGGTTGCATCAAGATTAGAAATAATATTCTAACTAAGAGTTTAGGAATTCAAAGATTACACTCTATGAGTGGGAGCATTTTTTACAAAAGAATTTTGTGATATGTATTATTTTCTAAAGAAAATATATGTAAACTTCTTTTTCAATATTTGTACTCGAGGCTCTAAAACTGAAAATCTTATCATTTTTTTTTCTTGTTCATTCCTTCTACATAAAAATTATTTTCGCCAAATCTTTTAGAAGACTACATTACAAGATGTGAAGAAAGTCTTTCTAATTAATTGTATGTTATGTGGATATTATATTGTTATACATATATGCTGTCCTTAGTATCATCATGGCCATATTTATGGAAACAAGAGATAATAATAAATTACTTATTCTCGAAAAACTAACCAATTCCATCTTGTCTATTATATAAAGAAAATATATGAAGTAGACACAAATAATTTTGTTTACACAGGACGAAAGAGAGAGAGAGAGAGAGAGAGAGAGAGAGAGAGAGTATGAGAGGAGAGAGAGAGAGAGAGAGAGAGAGAGTAAGATATTAACTAATATGCAAAAGATGCAACGCTCCTTCTTTTGGAGATAGGACAAGCGTGACTTCAGTGATAAAACTGTACCAAATTTTCTGCTTGAAAATAAGAGATATGACATTGAAATTTAATGTGAATACTTTCCCTTGCAATGTCAAACTTTTCCTTGATTCACGAAGGAAACTATGACCATACAGATACGAAAAACTTTAAAAAAGCGGCACCCGTCCAATCTTACATTTACCTTAAGTTTAGTAGTATTTCGCAAAAGAGGAAATATGTACCGAATCCAGTATATCACGAAGGGACCATTAGGTTACGCTCAGATTTCTTGCACCAGCATCAAAGATCCGTTCTAGAATCAACGTTAAATTCGGAAATAACATTTGAATGAATGAAAACTTTAAGTGGTTAAAATTTTAAAACGCTCTTTGCAATTCTAAAACTGAGTGGTTAAAGAAAATGACTGTAAAATTTTAAAAAGCTCTTTGCAACTTTAAAACTTTGAGTTGTTAAAGAAAATTATTTATAAAAGCTTTTAAATGTTCTTTGCAATTTAAAAACTTTGATTAGTTAAAAATAATTATTTTGGAAAACTTTAAAACTCTTTGCTTTTTAAGACTTTGAGTGGTTAAAGAAAATTATTTGTAAAAACTTTAAAAACTTTGAGTGGTTGAAAAAATGGCCTTTAAAAACTGTAAAACGCTCTAATATTTGGACGTTTTTCCTGTAATTCGGATCCGTGCGCTTCTGGATCTATCATAACATGTTTTGTTACTTTTTTTATTTACAATTCTTAAGTCATATGCTGGAAAATATTGAACCTCATTGCAAAATGACTATAAAACATATCCTCTCTCCTTTCATCCGTCTATCAAACGCAATCTACATTTTCTCTCGCTATACCTATTCGCTTAATAAGATGCTGTACGTATAAGTAAAAGCTGGAAGAGGAATTTAGAGACTTATTCAAAAGAGGACGTTCGTCCGAGAAGGCTTAACATGTCTTGTAAAATTGTGGCGGAATAGGTGAAGATAACGAGAGACGGATAAAAAAGAAGTTGCATAAAGACCGGAGATACTTTTTGAGGACGATATTACTTCCTGTAAATATCTCACATAATAAAGTTAAATAGCGGTTGTCCTTATTTGTTAGACGTTTGATATTTATACTTCGACGTTAGCCTTACCGGTTGTATATTTTGAAAGGCAAATAATCCTGAGGAATTTCATCAGTTTACAGGTGATAAGGAAGGGAATTTGATCACTTTTATAGGACTACAAGTAATACTTAGGCTAATATTATCTTATGTCGTAAAAGTCAAAATACGAATATATCAAGTTTTCTTGCTTAGTGTGAAATGAACACAATGAAATAATTGATGTTTCTTCGCACATTATTTCTCTTTTCATAAATTGAACGGCAATTTTTTTTCCATAACAGTAAATAAAATGGTAAGATCAATCATTGTCCACACTCTCCTCAATCTTCTGTAAAGATGGTCAAATCCTCATCGAGTTATCTGAGAATATTAATTAGGTTTTCTGTGTTTTATGTCATCTCGTAATATCAAATCACATCGATGGTATCATTCTGTTTCTGTCCCATATTGATCATTTTGTCAACTCTGAAAAGCTTCTTCATTTGTTTCTACATCTGTTATTCCCGCTCAGTTTCCTATTCATTCTATGAATCCTTTTCTCGGACATTATCCTCATAATTGTACTGCTCTTCCTTGCGTTTGCGTCCTTTACATGACAGAATTCAAGACATTTCGAGAAATCAGTAAATCTAAAAATTGCCTCTAATCTTGGACGTATTTCTTTCATCAGTGAGGTGGCTCATTCCTTTCCCCTTTATCTATTTTTATTTTCTGGAGTAAACTTGTAACTCATCAAACGCTTCACCTCTGCATTTACTCTGGATTATATGATTTAATGACTTACTTTCCTTGGATTCCTACCTGTGACCAGTCTTCTTCTTTTTTTTCTTATAATAATTGCCAATATTTTTTCCCATTTCATTCACAAACCATTCTACCGTTAAATTGTTTTGTTTAGTTTCTTTCGATAATGTATATTTCTTTTTCGTCGTCTGTTCTTCACTTAGTTTGATGAACACAGTCTCGTCTGTTTTTATTTACTTTTTAATTCTGTAACAAGTTTATCGTGAATAATTCTATCAATATTAAGACTTAAACATTTCCATTTATATTCAAAAAGATTTAAGAAAATTTTTGAACGCCTCCAGAAAAGACGATACAAATATTTACCCTGTTGTTGTAATTCAAACGAATATTAATTGCTTTTACAATCCTTACATTTGACTTCAATGAATGATAACTCTACGGATTGTAAGTAAAACATTTTTTTACGTGTAACACTTGTGTAAACTTTCGTGGTTCTTATTCAGCTTCCTCGCTAATGGACATTGTTAGGTCATGTTGGTTT
>NC_087220.1:7142544-7147544 GCF_015104395.2 Macrobrachium nipponense
AGAAAGTAAGTCCCATTCAGTTGTTATCATTATCTCCAGAGGAAGATGGTATATTGTAAAATACTGAACAAAAGATTTCACTCCTCTCTTTATCTGATCTTTTGAAGAATTATTTAAGGTGGACATATTAACTTATACTTTCATTTACAATAAAAATACAAAATTGTCTGTCAGTCACACAACAAAAGATAAACACGCAGAAACAACTCAGCATAGATATGTATAATTGCAAGAATAAAAGAAGAAATAAATAAATTAGTGCGTAACCTCTTTTGTATAATTACTCACAACTGAATGCATTTCATAATTACATGAATTAAATTTTCTTACTAAAATTAAGTATCAGTTTCGTACATATACAGTTGTGAAATTTTTCTGTTTTAGCGAAGGATCAGACCTTATATTTATTTCTAGAAATTCGGGAGAGGTGGCGCTTTCGTTCTGCGCTTTTGATGAAAGTGACACTCGTGAGTTTCTCCTTTCCAAAGAGAATGTGAATGGAAAGTTACGGGACCATCTTGCCCCGTAGAAATATGGGGCAGAATAAAATATCAAAATAAGGAAGAAGAAATTTCGTCTGACGGACATTGCGAAAGGAGACGTATCCATTTTTGTTTATGTTATCTGCGATCGTGGTCCAGCTGATTCGAGCAAAGAAAAACTGGTACAAAAGAAGAGATTGTTACCCTCTTCTGAAAAGAGCAAACTTTTCCCTTTTTCTGAAATATGAACATTACTAGGCATGACTGTCTCTTTCTTTCCTAAGGACAGATGGACGATGGTATTTTGTATGATCAAATATGCTACTACATTTTCTATACAAGGTGAGCGCCATACAAAGGGAGAGAGAGAGAGAGAGAGAGAGAGAGAGAGAGAGAGAGAGAGAGAGAGAGAGAGTTTAGTAAGGGTATTTGACCGTTAGTGTGTGTATAAATGCGTACTGATGTTTTTCTTCTTCTTTTTTTCAGGCAAGAGTTTTTTTCTCTCTCACTCTCTTCGTGTGAAGATTCCGCACTGTGTAAAGGTTAGGGGACGAAAGGCTGTAACTGTTTAGTTACCTACTCTGTTTAATTAATTCCTTTAATATGAATTTTTTGTCTATAGGTTACGACGGGACATTCATTATCATGTTATGATCTAGGCAATGTTTTTTTCTCTGATATTGCATGCTTTTCTGTTTTGAGATCGGTCGGACGGATCTTTATCTATTTTATGTGTTCATATTTTTTTTATACATACGTTTATGTCAATAGGGTGCTTTTGTTCTGGCTGTGACTTGGGGCTTATGCAAATTTATAGTTCTTGGCTTAGTAACCGGGGTCGAGAAGCTGATTTGTCTAAAAGTGTATACATTAACGTGTTTTATTTATTTATTTATTTATTTATTTATTTATTTACTATATTATTATTTTTTTTTTATTTGGGGATTGACCTGTTTTCTTTCTTGTGGGCTGACTGATGTGGAGTCATTTACTTTTCTTTTTTTTTCGAGCCCATCTGTATGCCACTGAGAAGTCGATCAGCTGGGTGTGCTTGTGCTTCCTTTTCCCCGCGGAGTTGTGTGAATTAATTATAGGGTCAGTTGTTGGGATAAAATGGAGTTTGGTTTTGCGGATTTATTTTGTGGATTTTTTTGTATGGGAACTCTTAGCGGGAATCCTTTTATTGGTGTTAGCTATCATTACCATCCTCGAGGTTTTTTTTTAATGAGTGGGAAATTGGTAGTTCTGGCAGTTTAAAGGGAATTTATAAAACCAGGGGTATTAGGCAGTCTTTGGCTGATTTTAGTTCTCAACTTCGTGTAGCTGCAAAAGTCTTACTAGAAAACATGAGATGGGGAAATCATGACGTTGTTTCCTTGGATAATTTTTCAGAGGTTATGTGTTTTTCAAAGCTCGTACTTGATGTTCCTGATACTGGAGTAAACAGTTTTGATAAGAATATAGACAATACGTCTATGGGCGTTAATTTTTTTTTCTCTCGGTTCGTAGGCATATGCCAAAATGCCTCCAGTCTTTAGCACTTTTGCTGATGAGGTATCTTCGTCAAACGGGGTTTAACCTTTGCATCTGGCAGCTTTTGCGGGAGAGTAATGGGTTTTTCGAATGTGGTTTCAGGCTGTTCTTCTTTTATATATATATATATATATATATATATATATATATATATATATATTAATCCTATATATATATATAATATACATATACATACATATAATATATATATATATATAATATATATATATCATATATATATAGTATATATATATATATATATATATATATATATATATATATATATATTATATATATATATATATATATATATATATATATATATACATATGATGGTAAAAATTTGGATGAGGTATATAAACGGCAGATAAAGATGGATTCCGGTGAGATTAAGGTAGATGAACGGCGTCGTCGACGATTTGCACTTTGTGGGTCTCACCAACCTTTGGCCCACGTTCAGCCATCGCTCAGGTCATGATAGATTTTCACTGGCATTCTATCTTATTGTTCCTCTGAGCCAAGGCTGAGGGTTTGGAGGACATTCAGGCCTGCCTGCTAGGATATCTATTCAGCAGCCAATGACTTGCTTCCCCAGGAAGGCAAGTAGAGAGGCGTTGGGGAGGGAGGAGGCTAACTACTGATAACATATATGTATATGTTAAGTCCATTGTATGTTGGCGACTTAACACCTTTGTAATGTAATGAGTAGACACAGCCATGAATAGAAAAGGTAAGAAAATGAACAGTAAGTAGGAATATTCACCGAGTTTAATTTCCGGCATATGATGCAGAAAATACAACATATAATTAATTTTATGTATAAAACAAAATAAAGAGAAAAATAGTTCCACCCAACGTTTATTTCCCTATATTATTGCTGTCATAATGTAATAATGAGGTGAAACACGAACTAAAGTTACTAATATAAAAACAACCTCGCTATATCCGTTGGCTTGTCATATCATTAAATCAAACAAATGTTACCTCAACCTATTACCAGACGAAATGAAGGTCGTCAGTTTGTCTTTGTGGTTGAAAAATGTGCAAGTCTTAAGAGGATTGATAGGGATAAGATGCATATTAAGGCAGCCAAACTCTAGTTCAATAATGCGTTTCACTTCACTTAAGAACTTATTATCTGAGATAAAAGGGATGGTAGCGAATAGCTTCTTCTTTTCTACGTTGTAAGAGGGAGTTGGCTTAAAAAATGTTTTTGAAAGCAGTCTGTTAATAATCTTATAAACCAAATTTTCTGGATACGAGTTCTGTGAAAAGAAACTTACTAAAAACTCTGCCTTTCTTAGACATTAGAGTCGGTAGAGATAATGGTGAATTTACCACGTCGGTATACAGGAAAAAATCGTACACGGGACTTGCCAATAATTTTTATAGTACATGTTTTAAGAATTTTAAAATGAACTCCATTTACAATATGGTTTACCGGGCTATCCGTTACTCTTAAAGCTGGTCACTTTTTCACAATGAAATAGAGTTTTTAGTAAGTTTCTTTTCACAGAACTCGTATCCAGAAAATTTGGTTTATAAGATTATTAACAGACTGCTTTCAAAAACATTTTTTAAGCCAACTCCCTCTTACAACGTAGAAAAGAAGAAGCTATTCGCTACCATCCCTTTTATCTCAGATAATAAGTTCTTAATTGAAGTGAAACGCATTATTGAACTAGAGTTTGGCTGCCTTAATATGCATCTTATACCTTTCAATCCTCTTAAGACTTGCACATTTTTCAACCACAAAGACAAACTGCCGACCTTCATGAGATCCAACATTATTTACAGATTTAAGTGCCCGGGATGTCCCGGTATTTTTTTTGGTTCTTGCCGAAGGTTGTTGCAGATGAGATATTGCAGACACCTGGGATATAGTTTCAGAACGGGACAGAGAATTAGCAAACCTGAATTCTCTAATATTAGGAACCATGCGTCCATATGCAGGATTCAAGTTGATAAGAAACATTTTTCTATTATTGGTGGTACAAGCCACAGTAACTACCTCACCACCCTTGAGTCTTTTATACATTAAACGGCTGGTTCCCGTTCTTTAAACTCCAACGTATCTGCTGCTCCTCTATATCTAGCATAACTGAAGTCTTGGGTAGGTCTGCAGTCTTGGTCATTCGTTCTTCCTTCTCCACTCTAACAGGTTGTTAGGCATTGGGTCTCTCTTTTACTTTTGACACATTCATGTGATGGTTTTTTAGAGTAAAGTTAATTCTTAAGTTTTTAAAATTTTTTGATGTTTTTTTTTACTTTTTAATGTTATTTATAATAATTTTAATGAGTATGTTTTAAATTTACAGACTGAAGATGCACTGAGTTATGTGCGAAACGATTTTGTAATAAACCATGGAATTTTTTATGTGTTTGATGGACCCTGCTGATTGCCGATATATATATATATATATATATATATATATATATATATATATATATATATATATATATATATATATATCATTCAAGCTACAAATGTCCTTTAATATCTAAATTCACTTTACCTCCCCCAATGAAATATATTTTCATATATGTACCGAAGGGGAATTTTTTAATTGATAATATTTCGTCCCCCCCATGGGATCGAACCACCGTCCAAGTGGACGGGACGAAATCAGGACAGTCAGTGACGCTATCCAATCAGCCAACAGAGAAGCTATAAGTTCATATCGATTCTGACCTTACAAATCACCCTCGATCTGGATGCTTTCGTAATTAGAATCGATATGGAACCCCGTCTACCATGTTGGCCAATTCGAGCGTTTGACAGCACGTAGCCTTTTGTTATGAATAATTATCACATCGAACCGTGATCCATTTATATATCAATTCAAGCTACAAATGTCCTTTAATATCTAAATTCACTTTACCTCCCAAATGATATATTTTCATATATGTACTGAAGGGGAATTTTTTAATTGATAATAATTTCGTCCCCCCCATGGGATCGAACCACCGTCCAAGTGGACGGGG
>NC_087220.1:7152544-7185044 GCF_015104395.2 Macrobrachium nipponense
AACTTAGAATAAAATAATTAAAATTTAGATAATGGGTTCCAGGAAAAAACGTACTTTCCCTGCCATAAACCGAATATTTATTCTTGTATTTTGAGAAAAGCTAATTTAACCAAAATAAAATCTCAAGAATATCCGCAATAAAATAATATAAAATGTTCATTATTATCTTCCAAAACATGAAAGAATAGAGTCTATTAAGATTTGGAGCATTGTAAGGAAGTCAGAGAAAAAAAAACTTTGAGAGGAAATCGTAACAGTATTCTTTATGTCGGCAAATATAGGGAACGAACGGATATGGGCCATCTAAAAATCGATGGCAGCAATATCCAGAGATCTCATGATATTTATTTGTGCACATATCGTTGCGTTGGGAAATATTAAATTTTCATCTCTGTAAATGATGGATTTTTTAATACAGTATTTTTTTTTTCCAATTTACTTGTGAGTGAACTAACGTTCCTTCTCTATATTTTACGCCCTTGCTCGACTCCACATTCAAGGCAGTAAAATAAACTTAAGAGATTGTACATGGTGGTGAATGACTACCAAAAAAACGGTTATAAAAGTACAATTCAATAAATCTTATTTTGGTAAACAATAAATTTCTTTTTTTGAAAGTGAACATTTTCACAAAATAATATATTAAACATAAAGATACAAAGTAAAAATCTATAAGGTATCTAATTTGTAATTAAGTCAGTGACTCTTTAAGGTCATTACATTATATATATATTATGTTTTTGCTATCCTTTGGGCCATTTTTATTAGCTTTCCTTTTAGTGAGTTATTATAAGAAATACCAAAGTTGATATTGAAATATTTTAACAATGATTTTATGGTTTCAAAACCACTGAAATAAGGAAAGCTAATGATGTTCTTGGATGTTTCTTTCTTCATGTTGCTTTCACAATGAAACTTTTTGTGGGCTTTATTGCAGTAAATATCTAATATATGTCCCTATTATTGTTTTATGTATTTGATATGTTGATCCAAACATTGGGGATTGACAATGCGTATTACTCATAAAAACATCAAAGTAAAAAACTGATATTTTGATATGATGGTGGCCTGAATAGAAAGGGACATAAGTTAAGTTGTTGGTTGGTTTCCTATAAATACTGAATTTGCATTGGAAAGAGTCTCTATGGATTAAAATATCTTAGAAAAGGGAGGCATTTTTATTTTTTCCATTTCTGAAGTAAACTTAATTGATGGTAACTGGTTATTCAAACTAGAGCGTAAATCATTCACGTCAATACCAGCAGGCAAAACAGCTGACATATCGTTAACATATCAATACAACTTTAGATGAATATATATGATATTAGGTAAATAACGTATTTCAAAGAATTCCATATCAGATATTTGTTGATAAAATTCACCACTGAATAAAACTTACAATCAGAAAAGCATAACCTAGTGAGTGAAATGATATGACTTACAGGGAGAGGTAATTCATGATGGGTTAGTTCGTTACTAAGATACTCTAAAACAGAATCTATAGGGACTTTAGTAAAAAGAGGACAAACATTAAAACTAACGAATCTCTCAATGGGATAATGAGTGATTTTATCATCTAAATCTAAAGAATTATATATATGAGAGTCAGAAATAGTTCCAAGTAACAGGGAACAAGAGCTCGGTAACATATTTATACGCAGGGAGTTTACCTGCGAATATATACTCATCAAAGTAGTTTTCTTTGATTTCATTAATACAACAATATAAATAACTGGTGTACTGTTATAAACTAACGACATAGACCAGCTGCAACTCACTACAGTTAAGTGACTTTTATATGTCATTCACATTTTTTCCTCCTAGTTTTGCTATAAGAGTTGAGTGTATGAGTATGCGTGAGACCACAGGCACTGAGATGCTCCACAAACGTTACTCAATTCTAATTAGATTTTCCTTTCAGTGAATTAATATTAGCCCTCTTGCCACTCAAAAGCATTAGAGCAACTCTAAAGATTCGGTAATTTACGTTCTTTGGTTTTTTAAGAAAGTTAATGGGGTTTCGAAAGATCACTGGCTAAATATTATGAATCAATTTTGTTTTAAGGTTTACCGCTGACAGAGAGAGAGAGAGAGAGAGAGAGAGAGAGAGAGAGAGAGAAAGGGTTTGAATCTGCTTATTAACATTTCCTGTATTCAGTATGTAATTTTATCATTTATTTGGTTATTTATTTGTTTCCTTAATTATTGTAGTGCTAGTACAACCGTTGATAAAATGCTATAGTCTGTTATATAACAAAGAAAAGGAACGTAACTTCTCGAAGGTAACGTCCAATATACCAAATAAAACGTTCAATATACATTTATCAATCGAATTCCTGAAACTTTCAACCTTCTCTTAATACAATTATATCCTTTGACTTTGAAGGGAGCCACTTCAGCCAAAAATCATAAGAAATCCTAAGATCTTCATCTGTAATTGTAACTGAAACTGGAGGAAAATATAAATGGTAAAAATGTCTAGAGACAATATTCCTCAAAACGGATAGGCGCTGAGGTATTTGTGTTCATCTTTAATAGCGACTTTTGCAAATCATCGAAGTTTCTTGCAAATAAGAAATCGTTTCATATTTGTATTTCTCACCCTTTCTCGATAGTAAGATATTCTACGAAATGACTTTCGAGAGAGAAACGTACAGTATATTTTGTACTGATTTACATTTTTTTTTAAAGTAACGGACCGCTTTCTTTATAGAAGCATTTTAAGTTATTGAAAAATATCTGCTCTCATAGCAATATATATCAAATATTTCAAATAATTTTTCTCTCTCTCTCTCTCCGTGCGAGGAAATGAAAAGAAAAGTTATTCTACATAATTGAAAAATTAAAACATGAAGAATGTTCTTTGTCGATGACACATCTATCCTGTTGGTGGTTAGTGCTATCGGTGCACCTCACGTGGTGCATTGTAGGCAACACTTAAGGTTCTTGCAGCCTCTCTTCGGCCACTTGCTGAGTCTCTTTCATTCCTTTTACTTTACATTCATTAATGGTCTCTTTCTACCATCTTGCTTTCCTTAATTTCCAAACAATTTTTTTCGTTGTGCAACTTTGAGGTTTTCTCCTATTTCACATCTCAGACCTTCTTTACTCTCGAGTTCCCTTTCAGTGCTGAATGACCTTTCGCTTAAATCTTATATTTCTTTTCTTTCCATGACATATCCGATCAATTTTTTTTATTACCACATTACTATCTGGACTCAACGCGTTTCAGAGTGAAAGGGCTCTTGAAAGTTTCAATCAATAACCAAGCTATGGTGATAAACTTCCTGAAGGCGTGTTTATTATATATAATGAAAGTTCGTCGCAATCTAGAATAACACACATTAACTTTCTGAACAGTTGCTAATTTGTTACTGTCCGCTCATAGACGCGTTCTCTTGCATTCATTATGCTATGTTTGACTTACTGTCATGATGTCTTGTTGAAAAGCACAGGCCAGGTATTTATGAGCATATGGGTCTGCATTGGTTTCCTGACTCGAAACCTTCAGGCTGAAGCAAGATATTGACAGTCAGTGAATGAATTTTAAACATTTGTTAACGGATGGATGCGTTAATTAAATTGGCTGTTCGACAACTTTGTCCTCTTCAATTGATATGTCTCACCAGTACCTGTTGAACGGCAGTTCAAATGCCTCAGCAACTGGAAATAGTGCAATCTATAATAGTCATGACGTTGTCGAGTGTCACCTTCCATGGGTAATCAGACGACCATTCACACCTACTGTAAGTTATTCTTTTTAACTGTGTTGTTACACAGGAATACGGATCTCTCTTCACTCCAGTTTATTTGAGTATCTAAATTTCTCATATGTATGTATAATGCATACAATATTTAGCCAGTTTTCACAGAATATTAGTGTTGTTTGATTTTTGTGAAAGTGATTTTCCAGTTTGTCCGCAATATATCCTATCACACTTTTTGCAGACAGAAACATCTTTAAGAGAATTTTCTATCGGTGATTTTTTGCATTTCTTGCTCTGTAATATTTTCTCTAAATATAGCAACGTTTGTGTATCGAATGAGTAATAAGGAATATAGCAATTTTGTCTAATGCTCAGTAAGATCGACCAAATGACCTCTCCTTCTATTGATCCCTCTGTACGGTGTACAAAGAAGTTTCTATTCCGAAGTAGAGCGAATTAGATATTGAAGGATATTTGTAACTCGAATGATTTATATGAATCACGGTGATATGATAATTATTCATAATATGGCTACGTTCGTCAAACGTTCGAATTGGCTAATATGGTAGAGGGGCTTGATATCGATTCTAATTACGAATAAACCGAGTTCGACGGTGATTTGTAAGGTCAGAATCGGTATAAACTATATATATATATATACTATATATATATATATATATATATATATATATATATATATATATATATATATATATGGATATATATATATATATATATAGTATATATATATATATATATATATATATATATATACATATATATATATATATATATATATATATATATATATATATATAGTATATATATATATATATATATATATATATATATATATATATAATATATATATATATATATATATATATATATATATATATATATATGTATATATATATATATATATATATATATATATATATATATATATATATATATATATATGTATATATATATATATATATATATATATATAGTGTGTAATATTGTTTAAGAGATTAAAAATATTATTCATTTGGGGGGGTAGAGCTTCATGCTTTTTGTACATATTCTGCCCACACTGGCCATATGATCGCTATACAGACGTCATGGGAATTAAGATGAGAACAGTGTTAATTATATACTGGGTTGTAGCTTAAACTGTGTCATTTAGTTTTGCTTACCTTATCTTACCTACTCGTAGTTCCTGAGGCTCAGGTACAAATGGCTCTTATTAAAAGAAACGCCCTTTTCTTGATGTGTGCGGGTTTGTCTATTATCTTACTTAACAATTCTTTTTTATCTAAATGAAAATCAAATATTATATTTCCTTTACTGTATTTCTAATTACTACAATATTTTCGAAAACTAATGTAATTAACTAGCCCGTTTTCTTAAAAAAAAATTTATCAGCAGAAGTATTTACTCTTGAGCTGGTGTCACGAATGATCATCAACCTTGAGAGGCTTGCAGTAGCGAGCAGTTGAGAGACTGGCAACGCAAACTGTTTTCAACAAGTGTCAAGTTATTTTCTTCATTAACAGCAACCAAAGGTTTGTTCAGTTAAATTTCAAGTCTAATTTAACATATTTATCGAAAATCATTAATGCAGATTTATTTAAACATAAATTTTCTGCATTGTGGATAGCCACGGCTTGAAGTTGTTGGACGAGTTCCTAGAAGACCAACGAGCAACGCTACCAAGAGGAGGCATCACTTTGATAGATGTGGAGTTCCTGTTTACTAGTGTCCACGTTGACGAGACCATACAAATGATCTTGGACAGAGTTTACAGGGACCATGAGCATACCTGAGTATACCCTTCGAATAGAGGACCTTCCAGAATTCCAGCAAACCGAGGATGTATGTGCCCTACATGTATGATACCTTTGTTGTCACAGACTCCCAGGATGAGATAGAGCAGCCGCGATGTTCATTCCTCGACCACTGTTGCCTCACGTTCACATTAGAACATTGCCAAGACCACTGCCTCGCCTTCCTTGATGTCCTTGTTGAGCAGCAAGATACCCAATTCAGCACAATGGTGTACACTAAGCCAACAAACCTGAGACTGTGCATGAACAGAGAGAGCAATTGCCCTGGGAAGTATAAGTGCTCCACCATCAGTGCCTTCATCAGGGGGACCCTCTAACACTGATCCTGGACTGACACACACAGTTAGTTGGATTGTGCAGCCCATGTTCTCGTCGACAACTGGCATACCGATTATGGTGTTGATGAATCGATGAGTAAGTTTACTGAAGCCTTATACTACCAGTAACCCCACCCTGGCATTCTAGAGCACATCAAGCTTTTTTACAAGGGCCTGTAAAATATTATAAAATAAAGAAGACGAGCAGCCTGGTGATGAGAAACAACCCTGAGTTCATTTTTATGACCTCCATTCATTTCTCCAAGCATATCTCCTGCCATGTTCAAGAAAGAGCCATATTTAATCATGGCAGGACTGCACCTTCTGGAATCCCTCCATATAGGAAAGGAGAAACATAATTTCAACATTACTCAGAAAATTTTTCTCCTCCCCACAAACACCCGGAGAGCAGCAAACGACCCCCAATAGTGCCAGACAATCAGGAGTCCTCACACGATGATTGGACTCCCACCACAGGCAGGACTCCTGACATCTAACCCCAAGCACACTACTATGCCACTCACATGACTGAATCTCCATAACCATCAATGAAAGATCTCCAACTTCGTCCAATACCGGCCCAACTAATGAGAATTTGTCTCTTGGTCTGAGCCGCTATGGGTATCAACACACAGACACTCTTACTACAGTCCTACTACCACCTCGTCAAGATGACCTATGAGGAAGTCGAAATATCACGTTAATACTAGATATACCAGCACCAACACCAGGTGTACACCAAAGACGACCCCAGCCTGGAATTGACCTATGTCTACAGAATAATACCAGCACTGACTATGATCCCTGCTTGACCTAGACATGAGATGGTATGTTGTTATACCAATTGAATGACACCAGAATTCTGTTTTAATAAAAGGTTAAATTCAAAATTTTTTGAAATTTTTTTTGAAAATTTGTAGAATTTCCTAATATGAATATTGGTCAGTTACTCAGAAACCTCGCTGAGCCAGCGAAGCGGATGATAGGATAAATTAAAAACTATATTTAAAATAAAACTAGCTTAATTCTGCTATTCCTTTTGATATTATTATTTTTATTATTATAATTATTGTTGTTTTTATCATTAATGTTATTTTGCCTATCACAGTCCTCCAATGCGACTGGGTGGTACTTATAGTGTGGGGTTCTGGGTTGCATACAGCCTCCATAGGAGTCCATCACTTTTCTTACTTTGTGCTGTTTCTATGAGCAAAAGTTTTCTGCATGATTGCTGGAGCTACTTCAGCCTCTAGTTTTTCCAGATTCATTTTCAAGGATCTTGGGATTGTGCCTAGTGTTCCTATGATTATGGGTACAATTTCTACTGGCATATCCCAAACCTTCTTATTTTCATTTTTACTTCTTGATACTTATCGATTTTTTCCATTTCTTTCTCTTCATCTCAGGTGTCCAATGGTATTGCAACATCTTTGATTGATACTTTCTTCTTGAATTTGTCAGTCAATGTCACGTAAGGTCTGTTTGCACATATCACCCTATCTGTTCTGATACCATAGTCCTTTCAGGTTGGTGCTTGTACCACTTATTACTGCAAGGTAGCTAGTGTTTCTTGCACAGGACTCAGTGGAGGGCTTTTGCCACTGAATCATGCCTCTTTTTGTACTGGTTCTGTGCAAGTTCCGGACATTCGATTGCTATGTGGTTTATGGTCTCGTTTTTCATAATGCACTTCCTGCATATAGGTGAGATGTTATTTCCATCTATCGCTCCTTGGAAATATTTGATTCTCAGGGCCTGATCTTGTGAGTATTATTGTTATTATTATTATTATTATTATTATTATTATTATTATTATTATTATTATTATTATTATTATTGTTGTTGTTGTTGTTGTTGTTGTTGTTGTTGTTGTTGTTGTTGTTGTTAAGAAATGCACAGTCTTGTGAAAACAAATTGTTAAAAAATATCCACAATTATATATTAAAAATATATTTCTATGTAAAAATAGAACAAAGACTTTCGAACACCTGGACGGTTTTCCTCATCAGTGTAACGTTAAAAATGTAATGGAGAGGATAGTTTTCTCCCGAAGAGCATTTAAAAAGGTGGGCTGGGTGAGAAAATAACAGCCCATCATGTAAGTGCTGGTTCGTGTGTTGAGTAATCCCAAACTCAACAGGCAGTCAACCTCCTCGATCTCCGAACCTGTGAAGTTGCTCCTGCTTGCACTGCATAGGTGCCATAGTCGGAAACATCCACTGGGACGTCGGATATCTGTAGAGAGAGGGGAAGAGGAAGCAGAGCATCAGGGTTCACATGGTCAACGTCAGTTTTAAAATTAAAATGTTTTAAGTATTGCTTGGCAATGAAACTGTTTATGAAAGGGTCTTCATTTGTAAATGACTTCAACTAATCTTCTCACGTGAGAATCGTCGCTTTTAAAAATAATTTGTGCACCATCCCAATTGATTCTGTGGTCTAGATTAAAACTATGAGCCACCAAAGGGCTGCCCTGCGCATGGAGATCGTAGGCCCTTCTGTGTTCCCTTAATCTTACCTCTAATCCCCTACCATTTTCCCCGTAGTAACAACCATTGCAAACATGACATGGAACCTTGTAAACACCTTTATTTCTCTTGGTACTGTTATTGTTCATTGTAAGATCTCTTGCCAAATTGTTTTTGTTGGTATAAACAATTTCTATGTCCTTTTGGTGCTTATTTATAAAATCACCTACTTTCGAGATTTCATCGTCAAAGGGCAATGATACACGTTTCTTGTCTTTCATTTCCTTATTATCTTGACCAATGTAAAACTTCTTTTTAGCTCGGCTAATGGCATCAGTAATAAAATGTTCTGGATACTTTAACGACCTAAAGGTGTCTGCGACATGTTTGAGTTCTCCGTCTAACATCATCACAGTCCACAAGACGTTCCAGCAGAATAGCGAACAGGAATACGAATATCAACAAAGGAATCACCTGGTTGGGTTGCTGAGTGCTTCCTTCATTTGCGTTCTTCGTTGTGGAATTGTCCAACTCAGAAATTTACTTTGACGAGTTGTTAATAACATAATGTTCACCTGACTGAGGATCAACTTAGCAAAAAGTTCGATAGCTATTAATATTTATATAATTGCGAACCTGCAACCTTTATCATAATTTTCGACGGAGGAAATTGTGCCCATTATTATTATTATTATTATTATTATTATTTAGGAAGCAGACCCTCTCTCAAGCATACTATATTGAAAGCAATGGCTACTTCAGAAAGTTTACACTTGCAAAGATTCTTCTCTATTTTCCGAATAGCGGCTGTTTCTGTGTAACTTAAACAGGCTAGTACAGCGCCTATAGAGTTCAAGATCAAATAGTGTCAAAATCGGTGTATATATTAAAATTTTACAGATAAACTATGATATCACAGTCATCAAAGTCATTAACGATATTCTCGTCTGCCTTCAGGAGGACGACATGAAGCAGCGGATGAGAGGTGCCCTGCAAAAGCTCATCTCCCTGAACGGCGGCAAACTCTGCGTCCCCGAACGAACCCAAGGATACATTAACCTCACTGATTACGACCCCACCTCCGATCAAGACGCCCTCCTGAAGCTGGGTCTTAATTGTCACTTTTTTTCGAGACCCAGGCCCAATGACAAGAGACTCGAAATCGAGTTGCTCCTCGATTCCATCCAGCAACTAGAAGCCCAGAACATCTTGAGAACTACCGACGCCCTTCAACCCCTCCTACTTACTGAAGCCCTTACAGAGAGGGGTTCGCACTGCAGCGGGATCCTCACCAAGGAGATTAAGGACGCAGTGAAGGAACTCAAGGAGAAAGAGAACATCACGGTGCGACGCGCGGACAAAACGGCAGTCTTCGTCTTGATTGATACTGCTGAATATCCCGAGAAGCTGGATGCTACTTTGTCCAACGAGAGCAAGTTAGAGCGCCTGACGAGGAACCCGACAGACGACATCAAGAGGGAGGCCAACAGAATCATCAGAGCAGTGAATGCTGCGACTAACACTGTCCACCTCCCGCCCATACAAGGAGACTACAGCCTGGGTTATTTATATTGTAACGTAAAAACCCACAAACAAGGAAACCCTCCGATCGATCATCAACCAGACGCCTGCCCCTACATATGCCTTGGCAAAATGCCTTAATAAACTTTTGACCCCCTACATCCCGAGTCAGTACAGCCTGCATTTGTCAGCAGAATTCCTAGAAGTCATCAAGGACACCCCTGGCACCTGGATTATCGCCTTGCTGGATGGAGAGTCCCTGTTTACGAACGACCCTGTTGATAAAACCATCGACATCATCCTTCAGCGCATCTACAGAAGTCAGTCGACTGCTGCCCTCAACATACCCAAAGCCTCGCTCTGTATGCTGCTGGAGATCTGCATCAAGAAGGCCCCTTTCTCCACCCACCGTTGCCAGATGTACCACCAGAAGGACGGCATAGTGATGGGCTCCCCACTGAGGGTCCTCTACACTAACTTTTACATGGGTACCATGGAGGAACAAGTCTTCACCAGGATACAGCAACCCCGCAGATATGGACGCTACATCGAGGAGGATGAGGTTGAAGCCCTCTCTCAGGTATTTCAGCAGTACAGTGTGCTGAATTACCGGCGGTTTGAATACAACATCGACGATCGGCTCCCTTTCCTCAACGTCCTTGTGAGTAAGACGGAAGACGGCCTCCGTACTTCTGTCTACAAAAAGAAGACCAACCTTGGATTTTGCCTCAACTGTGACAGCGAGTGGCCCGCCAGATTCAAAAGCACAACTGTCAGGGCCTTCATCAGGAGAGCCCTCTCTCACTGCTCGACCTGGCAGGACACTCATCAGGAACTCGGCTGCACCTCCCAAGTACTCGTAAATAACGGGTATTCGAATAAATTAATAAATAGAGAAGTCCGTACAGCCCTGGAGAAATGGTACGGTAGATAGAGCCCGCAGCCCCGCCCCTAGTATAATATCAAGCTGTATTATAAAGCCTTCATGAGTTTGCATTACCATGAAGAAGACGACTCCGTTAAGAATATTTCCAATAATTTAATCCCGATCGACGACACCAAGAAAATTGACTTAATTATGTATTATCAGAAATGGAGGATGTGCAACCTAATTATGAAAAATAACCCCTCCCGCAGATACAAGACCCCCTGAAGCAGACGTATGTGGTATACCAATACACATGCCCAGTCCACAGTTGCAGTGGCACTTATGTTAGTATTACCAGCATGTGCCTGTCTATGAGACTCTACAGCCACGCCCAAGAGGAGGCTATAAAGAACCACGCCCGTACCAAGCATCAAGAGGGCATCTCCCGGGATGTGATCATCCAGAACACTAAGATCATCAGGAAGGTCCCTGATGCCCGTCGGTTACGCCAGCTGGAGGCGCTTCTGATCCAGCAAAAAAAAAAAAAAAAAACAACACTGAATACGATGCAGAAGAATTTCTCCTCCCCGTAAGTATGAGAAGACCTGCCACCAATAATGATACCACCGACTACGACAACTCCACGGAAGTCAACCACCCTGAACGTGATACTCCTGCAGGCAACGACGATCATGTTAGCCGTGAATTTCGCAGGGTAATGCAACGTCCAACAACGTTACCGCACAGCTCAGGAGGTCTAGACG
This sequence comes from Macrobrachium nipponense, assembly GCF_015104395.2. Lineage (NCBI taxonomy): Eukaryota > Metazoa > Arthropoda > Malacostraca > Decapoda > Palaemonidae > Macrobrachium > Macrobrachium nipponense. The sequence continues at coordinate 7,164,022 of NC_087220.1, forward strand.
GCTGCAGAGCCTGGAGCTTTGCAATCATCAACTCAGCAAAAGTGGCTTGAGACCTGGCTCAAGCCACCAATGAAAAAGAAGGCTTACCGCCACCAGCCAATAGGAGATCAGCATGTGGTAGACCCCCTGCTGACGCCCCGAAATATAAGGAGGACGGACACCATACCAAAAGCAGTCCACCCTCAACTTCCTAGCCCAGAGGATGTTCTGGCAGCTCAGACAAAAAGTTCGCTTTCAAGAGAGAGAGAGAGAGAGAGAGAGAGAGAGAGAGAGAGAGAGAGAGAGAGAGAATAGCGTTGATGTCTATGATATCATAGTTTGATGACCATGATATCATAGTTTATCTGTAAAATTCAAATATATACACAGATTTTGACACTGTATTTGATCATGATCTATAGGCGCTCTACTAGCCTGTTAAGTAGCACAGAAAAAGCCGCTATTCAGAAAATAGAGAAGAATCCCTACAAATGTAACGCTGCTGAAGTAGCCCTTACTTTTAATGAAGTATTAATTATTATTATTATTATTATTATTATTATTATTATTATAGCTGTTTCTACTTCTCTTGATTTGTACAGAGTCTTCTCTGTTCTTTTTATTATATTTTTTTTCATTAGCATGTAGCTTGTATATCAGTTTTCCTAAGGGCATACAAAGATTTCTATTGTTTTAAATTTATTTCCTTTAGCGCAATTTTTTTCAGATTAATTCAGCTGCATTTTGGTTGGTCATGGTTAGTGACGAAATCGATTCCGAAGGTGTTGAGATCATCTGGGCCAAATCGCTGTTGGTATTTGGGAATGGCTGTCAACTGGGATGCATTTTCCAGAAGTTTGTACTAGTAAAAAGTGTTGCATAAAATAACCTTTGAAATTGCACCTGTAGAACTCTTTTTATTCCTAACCTTCATTAACACCATAGACGTTATCAGCCTGGGGTGTGGGGTGGGGGGCCGCTCGGAGACATATCCTCCACTTTTTATTTTGGGGGTTTGGGGCTACATATCAATTGTCACCCCCACTTTTTTCTTCCAAGTTTTATATAACAAACACTGGAAATGAGGCTGTTAATAATGCCATTAAATTTACACTCAAAAGAAACAAGTTAAAGATAATAAAATATTAAAATAGTTATGTATTTTTTTCATTACGTTCGGGGTCAGATTAATTATTCCTCTAAATTTTGACTGACGTATCCCATTGTTTACATACGAAGTCTGGAAATGTAGCAAACGCCAACGCTTGCAGCAACTGCCTGTGAGTTTATTATCATCTTCCCTTCATCTAAGCCTTTGAAATTCCTACCAGACAGTATTTTTCTATGGATATATTAGGTTTCAAAGTTAACACTAGCAAACTGGTAGACCTGAGAATGGAATGGCTCACTTTGGAAGCTATACTATCGCTAAGTTATAGGCCATAAGCGATAGCTACATTCCTTGAAAAGCTTCTTCCAACATATAAAACATTCACTATAATTTCTTATAAGGCTCTTCAAGGGTCAAAACTCACAGGCAATGGAATGCTTGCTGCTGTTAAAGTATCTGCAGAAAATCTCAAATCCCTTCATACAGACAACAAGTTTAAGGAAATTTTTCAAGTTGCACATAAGGGGAGTGTGAACTAGGACCAATGACTCTCGCTCACAAGAAAAAGATTCCAAAGAGGTTTGATGAGTATTGCAGAGTAGAGTTCTGCAAAGTTACTGACAATGCTTCAGAGTATATAAATCAATATTTCACGTCATCTTATCTCATAATGTACCGTAACTTCGAAAAAATAGTCGCTCATATACAAAGTATAGTGATACACCATAGATGAGAATAAAATACTGTATGATACACCATAGATGAGAATAAAATACTGTATGATAATGCTTTAAAAATTATAATCACTAATACAAAATGTTATTAATAATGAACATTTTAATGACATTAGCAATATTTGTAAGACTTCACTTTATAATCTGCTTTGCAAACCATAGCTCCTTGTCTCTATTTTCATTCGTTGACTCTGTTACTTCATTCAGACCAGTGTAGCCAAACGACTTACAGCCTCCCAGACATCTCGTACCTGTTAAATTGATGATAATTGATTTAGATTTTTTAAAAATATATCAAGTTTAGGAGCTTCATCCAAATGTACACTTCAGACTGACAATGATTATTGAGTTTCCTTATCAAAGCTTGTCCGTAAGGGAATGCAAAATTTTAAACTAAAATATATAGAAAAAATTAGTTCTTCTCAAAAAATGCCTCCAGTATTAGCCAGTGGGTGACAGGTGACACATAGGATATGTGGGAAAACGCAAATGAAGCAGGATAAGTAAAAATCGGCTGCAAAAGTGTGGAAACTAGCGGTAATGAGAAGAAAAAGTATGACAACACTGCAAAGAAGGAACATAAAACTTATATAGTGAGCATGAGATATAAAGGTGCATAAAAATATATTCAGGTGTGATATGGACAGATAGAATTTTTTTGGAATGGCTGAGGACAAGCCATAAAAGAGAAAGCAAACTTGTCCAAGATGAAATGAAAATATATGAGAATGACTTGAAATGATTAAATGAAATAATAGCGATAATACTTTGAAAAAAGCAAATCATTTTACGTATAAGCACTGCAGAAAAAGACCTGATGGACATGAAATGTTGGATAGTTTGTCAGACTAAGCAGAAGTGCTAGGAATCAGAGGCTATACTAGTGGAACAGGACATAAATTAAAACAACTACTGACAGAGTCAATTTTCAATTGGTGACAGGAGAATACAGCTATGGATACTAATTAGGATAAAGTAGATATACTGAAATACACTGAAATTCTACCAGAGCTAAGATTTAAAGTTACTGAGTTAGAATAAGACAAAATAGGATAACATAAAAAGTATGGAGATACATCACCACAAAATTAATTCATCACAAAAATCGTACAGACAAGAGACCTGCCTGCTATATCGGGCAAGAGATGCCTAACGCAACAAAGACATATGTAAGTTCATAGGACAGAAATGACAGGAATGGAAATAAGAATGAAGAAAGAAAGAAAGAAAAAACTTCATCGAAGTTTATTAGTTAAGTCATGAGGAAAATAGATTAATGGAAAATTTATGTTATATATATATATATATATATATATATATATATATATATATATATATATATATATATATATATATATTCATATATGTATATATATATATATATATATATATATATATATATATTGTGTGTGTGTGTGTGTGTGTGTGTGTGTGTGTGTGTGTATAGATTGAAGAGATAACAAAATTAATAATTTTTTTCTATTATATCAATTATCTTCTGATAAAAAGGCAATGCAAGCAATGTTAATTATGTTTAAAAAGAATGCTTCAGTGTAGAAGGGCCTCATTTAACAGTTAACTGTCGGCAAGGTGACCTCGTCATGAACATGGTATCGCAGGCTGAATCTCTCTACCAGACATCATGATTTCTTCATATTTCTTTGAATTTAGATGACAAGGCTTTGTGGTGACATTTGTTATCCGAAGAAGAGCAAAAAATTTGAGAAGCTAAGAAGGCATTATGGCTATTATATGATATATATATATATATATATATTATATATATATATATATCTATTAAAATTTATATATATATATATATATATTAAAAAAAAAATCAGGCGTTGATTCAAAGGAAACATGCCAATCTCCATATTGCTTTATTTCGACATTGTCAATTAATGAATATGATTAAATATAAAATAATCTTACATTTACTAAAAATAAAAAAAACGTAAAAGGCAAAATTGTACTAAAATGTACGATTAAAAAAAGTATTCAAAATCTGAGACCGCCGACCAACCTCAAATTAAGAGAAAGGAGGTCTATAATGATAAAACATTAATGGAGACACGTTACTAAAGGTACAGTGGATGGAGGAGGTTCGAGTATGTATATATATATATATATATATATATATATATATATATATATATATATATATATATATATTACTATATATATATATATATATATATATAATATATATATATATATATATATAGATATATATATATATATATATATATATATATATATATATATATCTATAAGTATGAAGAAATCATGATGTCCGGCAGAGTGAAACAGCCTGCGATACCGTAATCATGATGAGGTCACCTTGCCGACAGTTAACAGTTAAATGAGACCCGTCTACACTGAAGTATTCTTTTTAAAAATAATTAGCATTGCTGGCATTGCCTTTTTATCAGAAGGTAATTGACTAAAATGAAAAAAAAATCATTAATTTTGTTATCTCTTCAATCTATCGAAATTGATATTGGAAGCCTTTTGATAAGCAGTAACCTCTGAGAATCTATCTGAAATCAACATGCAGTACCTGTTTTGATTAAAACTTGAGGAACAGTACTTGTCAAACAAATCGTCAATTTAAAAGAGTAACAATAGCAACTCACAGCAGGCAATATCTGAGATGCAGGTAGTGTAAATCCATACGACCCAGTATCTCTCAGCTCAATTGTGTATGCATATGTAATATTCATTGCATAAGAGACCCAGTCAAAAGAAGTTCCAGCAGCAGAATCTGTTTAAAAGATTAACTTTTTCAAAGTATACCCGTGGTTAGCCAGTTGTAAGTTATCCTTTGGCAAAACACTTTCTTCCCATTTCTTATCTAACAATAACTACATTAGTGCAATAAAAGAAGGTCACTATGAAAAAAGATAAAAGGTGGGAATAAATTTAAATGGGATTGTAAGTTAACTTTATGTGCCACTCATGGTCCTTAAAGTAATGCTTATCAGCTTATTATTACTTAGATATCTCTTTGCAAATCCAATGATTCACTGCCAACAAAACTGCCAACAAATATCTGAGCGTCGTAATGGAGCCACTGAGGCACAGAAACATTAGCTGACTGCATTAAACAATCAGTATGGCACGTTCCTTTTCTTGAGGCCATCATGAATAGATATTGTAGGCTTATTTCATATATGAAGGCTTAAAGTCTTTATGAACTTTCAGAAGAAAACAAATTTTATGACTTGATCAGTGACACAAGCTGTGGCATGCCCAATGAACAACTGATTTTTATGACTCTACTGTATAAGCATAACAGAACATGGTAAAGGGCTTTGATTGTGGGGGTAATGGAATGCACTAACTGTCTCTGGTTTTCTTAAATTCTGTAACTACCTTCTTATGGAGTCCCCATTATGTAGTGTACCTGTTTACACCCTCAAGTTTCTGAATGGCAGAATGCTGTGATGGACAGTGTATTTTAGCTATCCAGATGTAAACATTTATATGATTCAAGTTCAGGCAAAGGTCTTGTCGGAAAACCTGTTGCTGACATCTCTTGAAGGACCAAAGTCAACTCGGATCACTAGGACATTGATGTAGGGAGGTTTATTTTCGGCATAGCACTTGGATATGCAGTGACCCTTTGTTATTGTCCTTCAGTTATGTGGCACAGGTAGAAAAAGATTCCACATGCGAGTCCAAAGCCAAAGGGAAACTTCTTTTACTAAAAAAAAAGACTGCCAATGTTAATTAAAATTGGCTTTACAACAAAATGAATAAGCTTTTCAGAGTTGACAAAATTATTAACAAAGGAAAGAAACGAAATGATGGCATAGATATGATTTTATATTACCAGATGACATAAGATACCGAAAACCTAATTAATATTCTCATATAACTCGAGGAGGATTTGACCATCTTCACAGAAGATTGAGGTAAGTGTGGACAATGACTGATCTTGCCATTTTATTTACTGTTATGGAAAAAAATTGCCGTTTAAAATATGAAAAGAGATACAATGTCCGAAGACACATCAATTATTTTATAGAGTTCACTACACACGAAACGAGAAAAAAATTATATATTCGTATTCTATTTGACTTTTACAATATAAGATAACATTAGCCTATGTATTACTTGTTGTCCTATAAATGTAATCAATTCACTTCCTTTTCACCTGTAAACTGTTGAAATTCCTCAGGATTACTTGCCTTTCAACATATACAACCGGTAAAGCCAACGTCGAAGTAAACATCAAACGTCTAACATGTAAGGACAACCACTATTTAAATTTAATCAATAATCTGTTTACAGGAAGTCATATCATCCTCAAAAATATCTCCGTTATTTATGCAGCTTCTTATTTATTCTTCTCCCGTTACCTGCTCCCATTCCGCCACAATTTTACGAAACATGTTAAGCCTTCAATGTCGAGCTTCCTCTTTTGAATAAGTCTAAATTCCCCTTTCAGCTTTTACTTATATGTACAACATTTTATTACGCGAAAAGGTGCAGCGAGAAAAAAGGTATAATTGCGTTTGATAGACGGATGAAAAGAGAGAGGTTATATTTTATAGTCATTTTGCTCTATGAGGTTCAATATTTTCCTGCACATGAATTAAGAATTGTCAATAAAAAAAAGCAACAAAACATGTTATGATGGATCCAGAAGCACACGGGTCCGAATTACAGGAAAAACGTCCCAATATTAGAGCGTTTTACAGTTTTTCAACACTATTTTCTTTAACCACTCAAAGTTTTAAAATTGCAAAGAGCCTTTAAGCTTTTACAAAGTAATTTCTTTGACCAATCAAAGTTTTAAAATTGCTAAGACAGTTTAAAGTTTTTAGTTTTTCAAAATAGTTTCCTTTAATCACTCAAAGTTTTCAAATGGCAAAGAACGTTTTAAAGTTTTACAAAATAATTTTCTTTATCCACACAAAGTTTTAACATTACAAAGAGAATTTTAAAGATTTTACAAATAATTTTCTTTAACCGCTCAAAGTTTTCATTCACTTCAATGTTAGTTCCGTATTTAACGTTAATTCTAGAACGGATCCTTACACTTTGATGCTGGTGCAAGAAATCTGAGCGTAACCTGATAATCCTATCTGATATACTGATTCGGTAAATGTTTTCTAATTTTCGAAATACATACTAAACTTAAGTATAGAATGTAATTGGACGAGCGCCGCTTTTTAAAGTTTTTCATATCTCTATGGTCATACTTTCCTTCGTTAATCAAGGAAATGTTTGACATTGCAAGGGAGAGCATTCACATTAAATTTCAATTTCATATCTCTTATTTTCCAGCAGAAAATTTGGTACAATTTTATCACTGAAGTCACGCTTGTCCTATCTCCAAAGAAGGAGCGTTGCATCTTTTCCATATTGGTTAATTATCTTATCTCTCTCTCTCTCTCTCTCTCTCTCTCTCTCTCTCTCTCTCTCTCTCTCTCTCTCTCTCTCTGGCTTCCGTCTTGTGTAAACAAAATTATTGGCGTCATGGTTGCTGGCAAAAAATATCCCATCAATGAGGAATATGTTTATTGTTATTCTATTTCATGTATTTTATCTTTATCTAATAGAGAAGATAGGAACTGGTTAGTTTTTCGAGAATAAGTACTTTATTATTATCTCTTGTTTCCATAAATATGGCCATGATAATACTAACGACTGCACATTTGTATACCAATATAATATCCACATAACATACAATGAATTAGAAAGAATTTCTTCACATCTTGTAATGTAGTCTTCTAAAAAAATTGTCGAAAATATTTTTTATGTAGAAGGAATGAACATTATAATTTCAGGATTTTCCGTTTTAGAGCCTCGAATATAAATATTGAAAAAGAAGTTTAGATATATTTTCTTTCGAAAATGATACATATCACAAAATTTATTTGAAAAATGCTCCCACTCATAGAGTGTTATCTTTGAATTCCTAAAAACTTAGAATATTATTTCTAATCTTGATGCAACCTTTGTGAAGTGACGAAACTTTTCAGACGATATATGAATTGCCTGATCCACCCAATCTATTTAGAAATCGGCAAAATTTATAGGCAATCTAGAAAGTGACTAAAATTATGATAGATTTTCTTTCCATATTGAATAATTTGGGTTATTTACTGACATAAACAAACAGTATTCTTGGTTAAAACTCTATTTTCTAAAATGATCAATAAAATGATAAAATATGACAGTAAGGTAGGACATTAATCAGTTTTTATTGTTATATGTCCAACTAGAGTGACCGTCTGGATAACATTTACAGTGATTTGTTTGACATTAATACTATTTCTTTGTCTACACTCACGTCACCAATGCCATACAGTAGCTGGGTACAAATAACTGACTTCTTATGTCTCGTTATTCGATACATGTCATTTTCATTACTATCCAAATTACACCTATACCATTTTAGGGAATACATTTACCTTCATCAACCAATGAGATGGGAATTGTCACATTATCTCCGGGATTACCAGGGACATGATCAAAGCGACTGCATTTCACCAAGCGTTCAGCTTAGGCTAACTGACTGTTGAAGTGCTATATTTTCTTTTAGAACGTGAAGACTTCCTGTAGGTTTGTGGTCACACGGTGAATTGTTTGGATAGGCGGAACCCTCGGATGAACCATCTGAATTATTGAAGTGTATGCCGGTACCTGGATGAGCTGAGCACTCGGGTAGATCATCTGGATGAGCAGAGCACTCGGGTGGATCATCTGGATGAGCAGAGCGCTCGGGTGGATCATCTGGATGAACAGAGCACTCGGGTGGATCATCTGGACGAACAGAGCACTCTTAATCATCTGGATGAGTAGCGTCCTCGGGGAAAGTGTAAGCTGCAAGTAGATCATCTTCAGAAACCATTGTCTTCAAAAACTTCAAAACTTCCTCTGGTAGTGCAGCCGAACGTAAACCTGCTCTGGCCTTAACACGAAGACTGCTTTATATAGGATTGTTTAATCCCAGAGTGGTAACTTGTGTTCTTTTAAAACTACACAAACTCAAAACCCATTGGCAAGTCTCTTGTATCATTATTACCGAGCCATGAGATTAGCATGTCTTTTATATTACAGTTAAGGTGTTCAACTTAAACCTGACTCAGCGGGTGCCTTAGTTTACCATAGACCATTAACAAGTCTGGACAAAGAAATACGAGTTCCGAAATGACTGCCTCTATAAATTCACTACAATTATCGCACTGAGGAATTTGAGGGGCTCCAAATACGAAATTTGTCAATTAGCTGGAATATAACCTCAGCTGTCATTTTTGAAGTTAAGGGATCCTATATGCAATACTTTGTTCAGTGATCTTCATTGCATCATTATCCTTTGGCACAAAACTTCATGTCAACAAGATCCACCTGAGCTCGTGAGCCCAAGTCCTTTGACAAGATCGGTTTGACAGTAATACCCTTGGTCATACATCCTTTCCGTTCTTTTGAAACTGAACATCTTCATATCTTGACAAAGCTATCACCATTTTGTCTCTGTAGCCAAGTCCCTTAGTAATATGAGCATTTTTATTGGGTCAAACATAACCTCAATGCAAAAAAAAAAATAGGTGTATGAGTTCTATCACTCTTTTTCTTTATCAACTTTTCTACATCACCATATTGAAGTATTTCAGGGTCCAAGGATGTAATACTGTCGATTTAATATATTTTATGCAGATGCTACTACTCTAAGTTTCTCTATCAGATTGCAGTATTCAATTTTAGCCAGTAGTAATGATGTTGAATCAGATTTATTCTTCAACACCACTTTCTCGTAAAATAGTGCTTCCTCAGAACTCAACATATCATCATTTTTTTCGACGAGCGAAGTAAACGCTATGGCAGGATAAGGGCTTCTGAATAATAGAGAAAACTACAAGTGGGGACCAGATGAACGCACACACAAACACACACACTCACTGATAAACTACCATCATCACACAAACCGCCAAAAGGCAAACTAGCCAATTACATTTCAGTCAATATGACAAGAAAATCAATCAGAATTATAGTCACCGTCTAAATTGCCTGTAACTTTAACTGATTTCTAAACTGACTGGGCGAACCCGACAATAGGTACACATATTGTCTGAAAAGTTCAGTCTCCTTTCAAATTGTCTGAATTTAGACAGCGACTGTAATATTAGGGAATAGATCACACTCAGAGGGAACATTAGATGATAAGCACAGCTAAGTGCTTTGCCGAATGGATAATCCAGTGAATCCTACCACCACTGCATGAAACGCAAAAAATAGATAAACCTATTATATGTGATTTACTTGGCTTGTGAGTTATTTGCAAAGTAAAGTAAATTCAATATGAAGGGTTATTTATGTCTTTATATTTGTGAGTGTATGTCTATATATATATATATATATATATATATATATATATATATATATATATATATATATATATATATATATACGTACATACATACACACACACACCACACACATATATATAACACACACACACACACACACACACATATTATATATATATCATATATATATATATATATATATATATTTATATATATATATATATATATATATGTTATACATATTCAAGACAGTATTATAGTATCAATATTATTACAACCTATCATTTTCTTGTATTATGCTTTCGGAAAACTTAATTGAAAATGTCATTCTTTTGAGTGGATGATTCATTTCCTAATAGGAGAGAAGACGCGATTAGGAAACTCTCCGATTCGCTTAACCATGACAAAATTATTTTATATACCAGTTTTTACAGTTATATCTTTTAAACGCTGTGCATTGCTTCAAGAGATGTAATTTTAAATGTTAGTGGGAAATTTTTTTGACACGTCATTAATATTTGTAAAATGTTGCAAGAGTCTCATTGACATACAGTTTCCAGAACAAAAGTAGCACCTTTACTCTGGCAGGAATTCCACTTCAATTTCTCACGAGGAAAGACTCCAACGGGTGTTTGATGAAGTCCATCCTGCTTCCCTTGCTTTGGAAATTCCTTTTCCTCTCCCTTGCAGTCACCCCTTACATTTAATCCCTTTCGTATATGTGAATCGACCATTTCAGCTTTTGATATTCACGTTAACGTTCATTGCTCGATTTGCATTGGGTTAGTTTTACCATCTGCGGTTTCGTCCTCCTTCCTTGAAAAATAATTTCACACTTTTCATAACCAGTTATAAAAATGATTATGTGTAGATGACAGCCGCGCCACAACTCCTTCAAACTGAATAATTCTAATAACACACCGTATTCTTTAATTATTATTATCAGCCTTGGAAAAATGCGTCAGTCTAAGATCAAATGAAACTAGAATTTTTTTTTTTTCATTTTTCATAAATCTATTTTTTGTACATCGACTATTGTTCATTCTTACTAGGTATTTCATGATAAAAATACAACCTTTTCCTGTGAACGCTAATGGCTTGTTCTTCCTTACAAATTGCCTCTCTCTCTCTCTCCTCTCTCTCTCTCTCTCTCTCTCTCTCTCTCTCTCTATCTCTCTCTCTCTCTCTCTCTCTCTCTCTCCTCAAATAGAAATAGTAAATTTACATGATCTGCACGACCTTTAAAAGAATGGTTTTCCTCTCTATTGACCGTTTTGTATGAAAGGTAAGGAAACAGGCAAGTAAAGTCCTTTTCAAAAAATATCTTAAAAGAAAATGAGGGAATTTGAGAAGAAAATGAAACGAACGTAACTGGAATGAAGCCAAAAATATGTTGTTTTTGAGAGAGAAAATTCGTCCCATCTGTCGTCCCTTAAAATGAAAGGATGGCTAAATGGCAGTAGAAATTAAGGAATGCGATTCTCCCTGGGGTATTTGTATGGTTACTTTCCCTTCTGTCTTATAATATTCTCTTTAAAATTCCAAGAACGAGAGAGAGAGAGAGAGAGAGAGAGAGAGAGAGAGAGAGAGAGAGAGAGAGTGGGGGGGGGGGGGGGGGGGGGGGGGGGGGGGGGGGGGGGGGGGGGGGGGGGTAGGGGGGGGGGGGGGGGGGGGGGGGGGGGGGGGGCTGGCGGCTTATTTATGAGACAAGAAAGTATCTGAATAATCTTGGCCAAGAGGTCAATGTACCTTTGTTGGATATAAGTAGTGAGTTAATTGCTAGCCATCTTGTCGATTATGATAAATCGTAACTACAGTGCGAAGAGGACATGGCACTGTGAACCCAAAGGCTAGAAAGTATCTTCTGGAACCACCTCTTTGAATTGGATAATGCTTAGATAAAGAAATTACTGTAATTTAGCAAAAAGCTATTTCATCGTTTTGGATTTAACTTAAACTTCTTGAAGTTTTAATTATGAAAACAGCGAATTCATTTCCACTTTATGTAAAACATCCGCATACCATAATGAAAGATCGGTTGTAACTCTTAATTATGAAACTTAAAAAGCAAATTACTTGTGTTGATGATATTGCTCTAGAATTACTTAAAACTAACAGCGGCGACGGAAATCATTCTTCCGTCAGTTTACTCAACAACAAATCCTAAAGATCGTCCTTCTCTAGGATTTCTATATATTCCAGGATTACGTCTTTGTTTTTCTCTAACACATAAGTGGACACTTTCAAGAGAAGGCCACATAGATGCAGAAATAATAATAAAATCCTGAAAAATTTCACAGAAATTTGCTCCTTTCCCTGGTAAAGACCTTCACCATTTCGAATCAAAGAGCTGAACATGTTAACATAGAGTGAACATGGCAATAGTAGACTCGAGGTTTTGTTTCCAGTTGTGAAAGAAAAAAAATGACTAACGCGTTCACCAGAAATGGAATAAAACGCAGATTTTACCACTGTGCAGAAAAATCCATTTCGGAAATGGGAAAAGATAGAATAGTTTCTTTCTCAATGGAGAGAGTAATACCTATTTCAAACTCTTAACAAAAATTTAAATGAAACCATGAGCATTTTTTACTGCGTATAACTGGAGCCTTTTTATAGGTACTTTAAAAAAATATACATATTCTCTGACACTTGATACCCAGTTCAGACACTTGATACCCAGTTAGTCAATAGCTGAATAAGAGGAGCATTTTGAGAAAATAATTGTCTTCCGAACAAAATAACTAGCTTGCTTGTCCTTTTTTATTGCCTCCGACAAGGTTGTTTCGATCATACACGTTTGTCTGTTTTTACGAAAATATCACGACATTTTCTTTCTTGCCCGATTAGATTTTGGAAGTAATGTAACTTTTGGTCTTTAGTGAAATCCAGTGTTCAAAATGAATTTATCTTTACTATTAACTTGAATTGTTTTATTTAAAGATTTCCCTCATGAAGCTGATATGCAGAATTTGGTCAAGGTCAAGCATAAAGTCCTACTCATCCAAAATAAGGTACCCGAAATGCCATGCAAAATGTACCTAATACGTATAGAAATTTTTTAATTTGTTATGTAATATTCTGTATGTTCAGATCATGGACCTTTTTTCATAATTACTGAAAAAATGAGATCAAATAAAGACTTCTTTTAAACAAAAGGAGAACAGCAGACTGATAGATGGTAAACTTAGTGCTGTCTTGGTGGAATCAGATTTGTAAGGTCGCCTCTACTATGAAGGGACTTTCGCTTTGCTTGATTTTCTATTAATTTTTATTTATTTGTTTATTTATTTATTTATTTTTGTTTTTTTTTTACAAACGTTACCTTGTCGTCGTCTTCGCCGCTTAAAATTTTCGCGCCGCAAATACTTTAATGATGTTTATCTCATGAAAGTGTTGTTACGACCGCCTTTTATGGAATAACATCATTACCCCAATCGGTTCTTACAGTGCAATTAATAGCTTTCCCGTTCTTTGTTACACACGATCTGTCAGGCGACAGCCACCAACTTCATATTTCAGGATCATGAAGGTTAGTTGGAGACATTAATTGTTATCCTGCATATTTTGTGTCCTTCAGTATAACGTTGCCTGACAGATCCCCCAAGAGGAACCGCTTAATGTGCACGATATCGAATTGTCTCTATATACAATAAACTCGCACAATTTGTCATTTATATGGCGTACATTCCGCAAATGGTCATACCTGCGCATTTGAAAGTTGCTTGGGTACACGTTCACCCTGGGTTAGAAAGACAGCTGATCAATTGTATCTGGTCTTTGTAATTCCAGCGAAAAATTTAAGCTCTTATACGAATTTTTTTTTCTTTCTTTTCTTTTCTTTTTATCATATGTGAATACAAGAACATAGAATCAAATCATTACCCATTGAACCTTAATGGAACAGTAAGACTGAGACAAAAAAAAAAAAAAACTTTCATTACGATTCTTGTGGCGTTTGACAGTTGTTCACAACAACCAAGCATTTGTTTGGTCGGTGGATTTAACTTCGATATATATATATATATATATATATATATATATATATATATATATATATATATATATATATATATATATATACACACATAATATATATATATATATAAGTTCTATCACATTACCGTGATTCATATACTATATATTTGAGGTGGGAGGCGGCATATACTTATATCCTCTTGCGGTGGCGGGGTGGTCTGGGGCTTCACTGCCTGTCCTGGAATTGAGAGGTCGATGGTTCGCGGCCTGTCTATCGCAAATTCTATTATCGCTTAATAAATTCCCCTCGGTTAAACATATATGAAAATATATTAATTCCGAGGAAGAGCGAATTAGATATTATATGGACATTTGTAGTTCGAGATATTTATATATATATATATATATATATATATATATATTTATATATATATATATATATATATATATATATATATGTATATATATATATATATATATATATATACATATATATATATATATATATATATATATATTATATATATATATATATATATATATATATATATATATATATATATATATACAACTAAGGTGCAGGCACGTGACGACCAGGGAATGCATCAATAAGGCGTTGACTCACGGAAACCGGCCAATCTACGTTATGGCGCAGTCAGTATTAGACTAATGCCAAAAAATCCCTTAACAATTGGGTCTTTCTTTAAATATAAAGATCGATTGAGTCCCTTCTTGACCTCAAATGTAGTATATAAATATACTTGCCCAAAGTGTAACTCTGGGACTTATGTGGGATCTACGAAGAGGTAACTGAGGGTCAGAATCGATTCCCATCGTGGACTAAGTTTCCGAATAAGAAAGTAGGCTCTCCAACCCTGAACATTCAAATATCAGGATCCATGCAAAAAATCTGCAAAGCACAACTCGAAAGAGACGATTTTTGCTTCATAGGGCAAACACCAAACCCCCAAGAAACTAGCCACTTTAGAGTCGTTACTCATTAAATCTTCCTTTTCTTTAACTTAAGGTTAAGGTTGATCGGCGGTCTCAACTTTTAGATAATAATTTTTCTTAAGTGTATATTTTAGTAATTTTTGTCTTTTGTGGGGGCGATTTTTTTAATTTTTAGCAATTTTAAGATTTTTTTTTATAATTCCATTATTTTAATTAATTGACAGATTCCCAGAAGATATAATAAATGTTATTACGAAACGTAATAACATTTATTACATCTATGTGGATTGGCCTGTTACCGTGAGCCAACGCCGGATTTGATATATATATATATATATATATATATATATATATATATATTATATATATATTATATATATATATATATATATATATATATATATATATATATGCTCTCTTTTTGTTGACTGATTTTTATTTCAAAATTCATCTTAAAATCTCATCAATTCAATCTCCGCAATCTTTCGTATTGTTACAATATACAGAAAGAAATTTCAGCCTCTTTGTTCATATATTGATGTTCATACAAGGTAAACTCATATTAAGCAAATAAACGATTTATTACGGACAATTATAGAAGTTTGTGTACATTTATGATGGACCTGCAACACAGAGGGTAGGCATTTCCTCTTATCCGTATGAAATCGAATTGAGGGCGTTGTGGAATGAAATGTTAGTAAGTCTGCCTCCCAAACGCCAAACCTTACTAACTAGCATTACTAATTAACAAAACAAAGAGAACTGACCATCGTTGCTCAAGTAGTATTGATGTTATTGAGCAACATTTTCTAATCTGGTCTAAGGATTCCATAATTCAGTCTGTTTCCAAAATATGCTCTTTTTCAATTAACCGGGAAGTAAAACTAATGAATTACTTTGTTGTTGTTATTCTTCTTGTTCTCGCTATTTATTTTTTTTTCTTTTGGGTTAGGAAAATCCTATGGAAAAGACTAAAAGGTCTGAAAAGGTGTTTCGCGTTGAGTTTAAAAATACGGGAATTTTAGGATGGGTTGTTATGAATTAATTTATTAGTATGAAAATGTAAACAATGAATAATGTACACTCAATACAGTGCAGAGCCAATTTGTATTTATTTTAATTTTCGTTGGTGAAAACAGCGCTCTATTTGACTGGTGATTTTTGAACGCTCCACGAGTAAGCTAGAGGTCGGATCACGCCTGCTCAAAAGAACAACAATACCGATGAAAGGTGGGATGAGAGACAACAATAGAGATTTCAAAAGAGTTTTTGGTACCTGCTGAAAGGGAAAGCGACTATGTCAATGATTCCTTTATGTAGACTTCATGGAATATGTGCAGAAGAGTGAAAGTAATTTCCTTTCCAGTGTTACAATGTTATATGGGACACTTGAGGAAAGAAAAGAACCTCGAGGGTAAAAGTTTTAGAATAAAACCCGATGGAGATCTCTCAGCTACATTGATGATATATTTTTCGCATGATATTTTTTTTTCTTTTCTCTTTTATTTTCACATTTTTAGTATTTATTCAAAACCTGTATATTATTGAATCACGAACATTTGGAACGATGTGATGAATACAGAAATACAGGCAAATCCACGAAGGAAAGTGAAACAATAGAGTCAGCTTAATAAAGGACGAGAGACGAAAGGCCTTGCAACGGGACTCCATTGTTTCACTTTCTTTTCTGAAATCTTTTACTGTACTTTCTGCTAATACCATTACTACTGCAACAACAATATTAACTACTACTACTACTACTACTACTACTACTACTATACTAGTACTATAATAATAATAATAATAATAATAATAATAATAATAATAATAATTAATAATAATAATAAGAATTGATTCGTAAAGTCTCAATTCTAAATCTTTTTACAAAGTATTAAAGCCAGGTTTCTCAGCAATATTCGGCAAACATGTTATGGAAATATTTCAGTAAAAAATGATGAACACCTTTATTCTCCTGCAAATTGTTGATTGTCACAAAAAAAAAAAAAAAAAAAAAAAAAATTGTGTTGACAACTAGATACAAGTTTTTTAGTCTTCAAGGGCTGAATTAGATTGCGCAATTATGTTGGTATCAACTTACTTACAGATAACTAAATGGGAGATAAATGGCAATATCGTTATATTCTTGTCAACGTTTTAATCTCTTTAAACATGCCCATATGTTTACAAATACAAATAATGTTGTGTTAGCTTGAAGTATTTTAGAAAAAGAAAGTATAGTTCTATTAAAAATAAAGATTTAAACCAAAAAGCCCTGCTAAAATTACCATTCTCGCAAGAATCAAGTATACGTGAAAAAGTTGGTTTCTACGATAATATCTAAAATCGCATTGCTTCTGAATTTGCATAATGAAGATAGCAACCAAAATATATATAAAAAAAAAAATAAAAAAAAAAATCCAGTCGAAAAAATATTCATCTCCAATACATGTCCAGCTAGAGAAACATTCGCCGATCTTTTTCCGGTGTCCTAGCATTTGGATTCATGTATGCAAGACATTATCCTCCCCCGGATGCTGTATACATATGTTCACAACAATACCAAATCATATTTTGAAGGGATCCAACAATTATCTGTAGCGTAGGGTTTGTATTCAACTTTCCAAAAAGAAAGCTATTTTATTTACAGCATCCCAGGTATGTAAATTCTCTCTCTCTCTCGCTCTCTCTCTCTCTCTCTCTCTCTCTCTCTCTCTCTCTCTCTCTCTCTCGACCACCACCAAATATCACGGCCTCCTCATTCAACACTCGCTTTGTCATTTACTTCCGACATTACAGAATCCGTAAAGAAATATTTTATACCTTCTATGTCATTCTTCTTTGGTGTTCCTTCAGTTACTGAAAACTGGAAAGTCAATAATTAGGTTTTAGTATATAAAATGACGTCACATTTAGTATGATTATCGACATTAACATTATTTTCATTAGAAATACAATGCTTAATTAAGGAAGAAAGAAACTCGTTATTATTTTTTTTGTTTTTTTCCAGGCAAAGATATCAGGAAAATCAATCTTAGATATTTCGCAATCATCTCTGTTAAAGGATATAAACTGAACATTGAACGAGTTAGTGATGAAATTCTCTGATAAGCCGAAAGTATCGAATTCAAATCCCTGTACTTTCGTGATATCTTATATTCAAGAGCAGTGGTTCTAAACCCGGGGGCCGAGCCCCACTGGGGAGACGTCAGCAATTCCCAAGGGAAGTCGCTAGCCCTAGGGAAAAAATGAAAAAAACAAAAACAAAATCTCAAATTATAATCCGTTATCATCTTAACTAGAGTGAGGAGCTAATATTCAGAAGTTTATGGAAAAATGCAAAGGTATCGCCTTATAACGTTAGTTTATTTAGTTCTAGTTAGGTTCGTTGGGCCTAACTAGAACTAAATAAACTAACGTCGTAATTCAAAACTAAATGTTTTGAATTACTGACCTCCCTTCCTATCCCTGAAGCCCATTTCTCTTTCTCATTTTTTGTTTTCGTTGAAATCTGAGAGGGAATTTTATTCATAGATGCAAAGGGGGCGTGAAAGAAAGGACCAACTCTTAGAGGGGGCGTAGGAATAGAAAGGTTAAGAATCCTTGTTCAAGAGGGATCAGGTTTCGAGCGATTGCTTAGTTTGGAAACAGTGATAAGCAGGGTCTAGACCACCCACTTATCACAAGAGATATTAGCTGATAGTTTTACTGAGTTCTTTACTTAGAATTGGATATGAAACAATATTTGTATTGTAATATGCGGAAATATGAAAGAAAAGGTCACGCGTGCATAGGTGCCAAAAATGAATAATTAGCAAAGTACTACAAAAAGTTACACATATTGTACCACTGCACATTAGTTTATCAGGTGTGTTAAAGTCATCGATATTTATGACTGTACTTTTAAACCATTTTCACGCAAGAAAATATTCATTGAAGGTTCACTCGAATGAAAGCTATTCACACTAGATAGAAAAAAAAAAATAATATTCCTGCCATCAAAAGGCGCGAGTTTACTTTATGTAGGGAATGGCTAAGTACCCAATACTTTTCTGTATGGGTTTGTTGGTTGTTGTTGTTGTAGTGTGTGATGCAGCTAGGATCCATTTTATGAGATGGGGGTATATGGTAGGAGGTCAGAATTCTTAAGGAGACCATCCTTATCCAATAAATGTACCATAAAAAACGGAAAAGATACAGTTTTATTTTTGTGAAGAAATATGTCTGTTGGTGCAAAAGTTTATCTCATCTAAGTTTACTCTCAGACTTTCATCTGCATCACCGAAAACTATTTAATTTTAATGTATGGAATAATGTCCCTCAGCGAACATAATAGTCCTGGATCCAGTCTAGAGTGTCGCTAAATATTTATGTGCATGGAGTTTCAAAGTGTTTTTGCAATCAATGATTATGAAGTATCAGAATTATTTTGGGTAGACATTTTTGATATGGGATATTCTCAGTGGGGCAGCCATTTTGGAATATGACTGTTCCAAACAACCTGAAATTGCCACAAATTTGGCATTGTTATTGTTATGGAAAGGACTGATAACGTGATATTTTGTATTTTAATGCTGCTGGACAAAGTAACTGCATTAGAATAGATGATTAGGTACTTATTATTCCCCATGAAGGGACTTCATGACATGGTCATCACCTCTTTAGGCCAGGGGGGAATTACGAAAGAAATGATGTAGCCTCTTCTTCCCCAGTTGAAGATGAGGGGCTTGGCTTTGTAGTTTTCAGCTTTGTTCCATTATTGTTAAATTTTTTATGAATTCTTCTTTTTTTCAGCGGTGCATTTCCTTTGTTGCTCCATAGCCTTAGATCTCTCTAAATTGCCATTGACTCAACTGAATACCTCCATCTTTTAACATATGCCGTCCCTTATTATACACCACACTCACACACATATGTATATATATATATATATATATATATATATATATATATATATATATATATATATATATATATATATATATATATAATATGAGATGAACAATTATCTCGTTATTCATTCTGGTAGCAATAGGGCAGTGCCGCAAGCGGCTGGTAGTTGGCAATACTTTCTCTCTCTCTCTCTCTCTTCTCTCTCTCTCTCATCTCTCTCTGTCTCTCTGTCTCTCTCTCTCTCTCTCTCCATTATCTAGGTCATCAAATCAGAGTCGTGAATTACAAAATATGCATTTATTTAAAAGCAATGTATTAGCTGAATAACTCAGATTCTTAGCAGAATGATAAATGGAACGTTTAACTCAAAGTTCAAATAACTCAGATAACTCTCGGTAATTAATCTAACAACCAACATTAGTTTAGCCATAACAGATAAGCCACAGTCAAGATAGTAATTAGTCAACACCAGCTCCAAAATATATATTTGTTCCTCTCCAAAACCATTCCACTTTGTCAAAGCCGCCATTTCAGTACATTTCACTTCCACTAAACAAAAGTACTTTGGCAGAGCCATCCGGCTCTGCCTTCTCTCCCCGTAACAATCTCACCAATGATAAGTCATATATTTCCTTAATATGTAGGAAAGAGGGCTCACACGTACACACAAACACACTCACTGTTTCTCGCAGAAACCACTTATATCCAGTTTCAGAGGCACCTTTTGACAAACACCCATAACGACAGACGAGCATTGACCTACCTAGTAAGGATTTTGATGTCACACCACCTCAAGAAAAAGACATATCAGCATTCCTAAGCTGTCGCTCCGACGCTCAGTCTCCAGGGAAGTTAAATTGCTGATTCTCCACATTCTAAGAAATGTCATAGCATATCACATTATATTATTTAAAATATCTCACAGCAAATTCCCCCTTTTTATGTTACACACACACACACACACACACACACACACACACACACACACACATATATATATATATATATATATATATATATATATATATATATATATATATATATTATATATATATA
>NC_087220.1:7197544-7207544 GCF_015104395.2 Macrobrachium nipponense
AGGCTGTTCCTATCATAACTTTGAATTGGTCCATCTCTGGACCTTAAGAACGATAAAATTAAAATAGCTTAACTGACGGTGCCTATGATTTTTTGCTAATTTTTAGAGGAGGCTTAATTAATTTTACTTAGGTTATCAAATAAGTTTGTTTTGAAAGGGCATGCAACTAACATAACTTTAGCACAATAAGATATAAATATTATATTAAAACCAGACAATATTAATAGTTATATGAAATTATCCATAAGAGCAAAGACATGCAAACTAACAGATTTAAAATGGAGCTAGGATGTGTCCTCAGCTGTGCTGGAGAACAGCCTTGGCTAATTACAACATAATTTTAATGCAAACAATTTCTCCCAACAAACAATTACAACTTTTGGACCAGGGGCCATAATTGCCTCTACTTGAGTTAGGCACTGTGCCATGGCACTAGTGCTGGAGAGCATGTCCACTCTGTTAACTACCTGGACCTTCTACGCTCTCTACTCATCTTCTTCCTTGATTTCTCTCTCACTTTAGGTTGAAGTGTCTTAGCTGAAGCCTAGGCATGTGGCTTCAGAGGTGGCTGAGAAGACCCTTGGGCCAGGCTTGGGTCTGCACACAGATGGAGAGGAATACAGGTTGGGCCAGACTGGTGTAGAGAAAGGCCTCAATGGGTTTATGTTTCTGGAGATGGAGTAATGATGCTGGAGCTCAAGATCATCAGCTGTCTGGCAGCACTCCTGGAAAGCTGTTGGTTTTCCCTCACAAATATAAAGGAGGTTAGTGGGTTCCATGCTCATAATGGTCTGAAGTCTTTGATCATGATTAAATTTCTAAGGTCTTTAAACTCTGTACACCCCATAGACTCTAGCCAGCTGGTACAAGATCAGTCCTTTTTCAAGAACCATTTAGACCAGGTTGGACCAGTGTCTTTAAGCAGACTGCGCCAGCACTCATGCCAGTTTTTTGTGCTGAGTTTGTAAGCTACAGCACAGACTCTCTGAACTCAAGTAAATACCCCTTTGAGATAAGTCCCTAACAGACATTATTATATTATTATACATAATCTTCCCCCTTTTTTATCAGAGTTCATTTTTTTTATCGCCTCGTGTAATTACAGATGTAGTTTATTTGTGAACAAGAGTTTTATTCTATTTTGCCTTTTATTTATTCTATACTTTTATATTAATTACCAACTTATTTCATTCCATTGTTAGAGCTCCAGATTGATGTTCTTTTTAAAAAACATAAACAAGAAAGATCTAAATCGATAAAAAGTTTTAGATTATTTTCTTTCATATTCTACTTGAACGTTTTCTTACTTTTATGAAATATTCTATAATCAATGTCGTCCTCGTTGTATGACCATGGCAGAGTATACCAAAAAAAAAAAAAAAATTGTACACGAGTTATTATTGTCATTTATGCTTTTATTATGCATCCTATAACTAAAGCAGAGAAAAGTGACAATGGGGTAAAGTGGATGTATAATAATAACTTACCTAGAGCGTGGTAAAAGGTGCGCTCAGTATCTTGCAAGCATATTTACCAGACACCATAAACCTAGACAGGAATTGCTTTCTGTGTCATGAAAACTGGAAAGAACATTTTAGCGGGAGTTGTTTATAACCTACTAAAAGGAAGTGAATATTCTTTTAAAGGTCGGTCAGGCACGATTGGTAATAGTCACTATTTTCATTATTTCTAGTGATTATCTTTAATATATTTTAGTCTGATTACATATATTCCAAATTCAGTATTTCATGGCTAACATAAATTTCAAAGTTTTATAGAATATCCTGTAAAATCGATTAGATCAAGTTTTATCAATCCCAATATATAATCTCCTACAGCATCGACAGAAATGAGATGATTCATGATTGTTCTTATTCATTCAGAGGTTATCTATAAATAAAAATAGTCTATAATATAACTAGCTGAATTTTACGAAATCAGATTGTCTACCAAATATCATGACGTTTACTTTGATAGTAAACAGATACGTCGGCGACAAAAATATGCCTGTGACCACGGGATGGCGACCTCTTGGTATTTTTAGAGCTTTTGAATTGTCTGCTTCCATCTAAAAAGTTCAATTTCGAAGTAGAACAGAATAAAGCCATATCACTTCTTGACACAGTCGTTGTGAGAACTGACAACGGGTTTAAACTCCTTGTGCTCCTGGATTTCAGTAGATGCAATTCAGAAAATATATGAAATTACAGGAGACTTATGTTGCCCAGGGTATTTTATTGATAGTTGCCTCCAATGTGCCCAAAAACATTTTATAGGCACGAAAGATGAAGTAATTTTGAAATTGAAAATATTTTAGTTTAGCCATACTGTTGTGAATTTTATCAATTGTGCGTAGCCTGAAATGTCTGAAAATTGTCATGTTTTTGGTGATAAGTTTCGTCTGGGTCAAGTATTCATTGTTGTGTAATAAATCAGTAATGTCAGCATTACTGATTTATTACACAACAATGAATACTTGACAGACGAATTATCACCAAAAACATGAATTTTCAGACATTTCAGGCTACGCACAATTGATAAAAATTCACAACAGTATGGCTAAACTAAAATATTTTCAATTTCAAAATTACTTCATCTTTCGTGCTATAAAATGTTTTTGGGCACATTGGAGGCAACTATCAATAAAATACCCTGGGTAACATAAGTCTCCTGTAATTTCATATATTTTCTGAATTGCATCTACTGAAAATCCAGGAGCACAATTTTAGTTTAAACCCGTTGTCAGTTCTCACAACGACTGTGTCAAGAAGTGATATGGCTTTATTCTGTTCTACTTCGAAATTGAACTTTTTAGATGGAAGCAGACAATTCAAAAGCTCTAAAAATACCAAGAGGTCGCCATCCCGTGGTCACAGGCATATTTTGTCGCCGACGTATCTGTACTATGTCAAAGTAAACGTCATGATATTTGGTAGACATCTGATTTCGTAAAATTCAGCTAGTTATATTATAGACTATTTTTATATGATAACCTCTGAATGAATAAGAACAATCATGAATCATCTCATTTCTGTCGATGCTGTAGGCGATTATATATTGGGATTGATAAAACTTGATCTAATCGATTTTACAGGATATTCTATAAAACTTTGAAATTTATGTTAGCCATGAAATACTGAATTTGGAATATATGTAATCAGACTAAAATATATTAAAGATAATCACTAGAAATAATGAAAATAGTGACTATTACCAATCGTGCCTGACCGACCTTTAAAGAATATTCACTTCCTTTTAGTAGGTTATAAACAACTCCCGCTAAAATGTTCTTTCCAGTTTTCATGACACAGAAAGCAATTCCTGTCTAGGTTTATGGTGTCTGGTAAATATGCTTGCAAGATACTGAGCGCACCTTTTACCACGCTCTAGGTAAGTTATTATTATACATCCACTTTACCCCATTGTCACTTTTCTCTGCTTTAGTTATAGGATGCATAATAAAAGCATAAATGACAATAATAACTCGTGTACAATTTTTTTTTTTTTAGTTGGTATACTCTGCCATGGTCATAAAACGAGGACGACATTGATTATAGAATATTTCATAAAGATAAGAAAACGTTCAAGGTAGAATATGAAAGAAAATAATCTAAAACTTTTTATCGATTTAGATCTTTCTTGTTTATGTTTTTTAAAAAGAACATCATCTGGAGCTCTAACAATGGAATGAAATAAGTTGGTAATTAATATAAAAGTATAGAATAATAAAAAAAAGGCAAAATAGAATAAAACTCTTGTTCACAAATAAACTACATCTGTAATTACACGAGGCGATAAAAAAAACAAAAAAAATGAACTCTGATAAAAAAGGGGGAAGATTATATAATATATAATAAGTCTGTTAGGGACTTATCTCAAAGGGGTATTTACTTGAGTTCAGAGAGTCTGTGCTGTAGCTTACAAACTCAGCACAAAAAACTGGCATGAGTGCTGGCGCAGTCTGCTTAAAGACACTGGTCAAACCTGGTCTAAATGGTTCTTGAAAAAGGACTGATCCTGTACCAGCTGGCTAGAGTCTATGGGGGTGTACAGAGTTTAAAGACCTTAGAAATTTAATCATGATCAAAGACTTCAGCCATTATGAGCATGACCCACTAATCCTTTATATTTGTGAGGGAAAACCAACAGCTTTCCAGGAGTGCTGCCAGACAGTTGATGATCTTGAGCTCCAGCATCATTACTCCATCTCCAGAAACATAAACCCATTGAGGCCTTTCTCTACACCAGTCTGGCCCAACCTGTATTCCTCTCCATCTGTGGTGCAGACCAACCCAAGCCTGGCCCAAGGGTCTTCTCAGCCACCTCTGAAGCCACATGCCTAGGCTTCAGCTAGGACACCTCAACCTAAAGTGAGAGAGAAATCAAGGAAGAAGATGAGTAGGGAGCGTAGAAGGTCCAGGTAGTTAACAGAGTGGACATGCTCTCCAGCACTAGTGCCATGGCACAGTGCCTAACTCAAGTAGAGGCAATTATGGCACCTGGTCCAAAAGTTGTAATTGTTTGTTGGGAGAAATTGTTTGCATTAAAATTATGTTGTAATTAGCCAAGGCTGTTCTCCAGCACAGCTGAGGACACATCCTAGCTCCATTTTAAATCTGTTAGTTTGCATGTCTTTGCTCTTATGGATAATTTCATATAACTATATATTGTCTGGTTTTAATATAATATTTATATCTTATTGTGCTAAAGTTATGTTAGTTGCATGCCCTTTCAAAACAAACTTATTTGATAACCTAAGTAAAATTAATTAAGCCTCCTCTAAAATTAGCAAAAAATCATAGGCACCTCAGTTAAGCTATTTTATTTTATGTTCTTAAGGTCCAGAGATGACCAATTCAAAGTTATGATAGGAACAGCCTTCACCTGCAGACGTTTCCTGCCGTTTTGATTTGTATACATGGGTCTGGAAAGTTGCTAGTTAGCATTATCTCTGACCACACATACACCTACTGCCTTTCTTTTGCTTTTTACTTCTGAGGACTTGGAATTTGGCAGGTTCTATTTGGCAGCTCATTACTGCCGTGATTGGAGCGTGATTTAACCCAGAGCTACATCTTGTCTTACTCTCCCCTGAACTTGCCTCTCCACAAGCCGTTTTTTAGTGTCTATCCTCTCAGCCGGACTGAGAGAAAAGAGGGACATAGGGACCAAGACAGGACGGCAGTCTCCAGATAGCCTGTAGGTCTGAATCTGAATCTACACTTTTAGCGCAAGGCATTAGAATTTATTGATCCAGATAAGAGTTTTGTCAGAACCCATTGGCCTTCATCTTTCAGACCCTTTTACATCTATAAATGCCTTCTAACTACCACCTCCACACTCCCCTGAGCTAGTAATTTCTTTTTCAAAAAAAAATTAAAAAATTCTTACCCTTGCCCTCTCGCCACTGGCTATTCTAGATTATCATTCACTTGGGGCAACCTAAAGCCTTCATCAAACCCTTCTTCGCTGTCTTTCATGCATATTTCATACTATCACCACATTCTGAAATCATTACTTTTCGCTGCATCTGCTGAAAATACTACCCCATAAAATACAAGTATCTGAAAAAGTGCTATCCATCTTGACATGAAAATAATTGTATATGGCACTTACCCTATTTTAATCCCCCTCCCCCAAAATTGGTACATTTACATTCTTTTGCTTTCCATATAGGAATTAATAAGAGAAGTTTCCCATTTAATATTACGAAAATTGATAGTATCAACTAAAGGCCAATTCATTACATAAGGGCCCTAGAATACTAATGCTGGTAAGCCTTTATCCTTACTTTCCATTACAAAGAATTTTTGCTTGCCAATAATATACTCAAGTATACGGAGATACATTTCATGTGGAAATTATGTACTCCCATACACTCACTTGTTGTGAAAGGAAGTTGCTGCATAATTTAACAGATAATAAAATGATGAGTGCTGTAGTGTGGAACAAGAAAATGAATATATACTTCGGAAAGCGTAACCCTGTATTGTAACAGTTTACAATAATTGTAGTTATTTCCAACTCAAATCCTAGGCCGGAACTGAAATAATCCATGTTATTTCTATATCTACAGGGATAGTGGCTTTAACGTCACACGCTTTAGAGTTTTCATGTTACTATTACTATGATATTTTATCTCAATCATGCCTTTAGACAAAAAGCAAACACACACACACACACACACACACACACACACACCACACACACATATATATATATATATTATATATCTAATAAAAGGAGCCCATAAAAAAACACCAAATGTAGAGAGAAAAGTACTATATTTCAAAGACTGCTGTCTCTCTCTTCAGGTATATGAATGAGAAAAGTTTACAGAAAAGGTGGTATTTATACCAAGAGATCCGTCCACAAGTAAGCCAATTTAGGTCACCCCCGCTGATAATCTTCCTTTAATCTTCTTAAGCGTTGGTTGAATGATAGGTGTAGCTGGCAACCTATTCTTAAGAGCCTTACGAATTTGTTCCCCAGATTTCCTAGAAAAAGAATTTGAACTAATTCGCAAGCAACTTTCATCTTTAAAGTATCCTGACCATATAATTGAGAAAGCAATTCAAAAAGCAAACGTAATTTTCTACCGGCCCCTAAAGACAAGACCAGAGACACACCCAACAATAAAATGAAAATTCCTCACCTGGAGACGATTAAGAGAATAACCACACCCTTGGGGAATCCAACCCTTTTGCATTTACCTACCCAAATACCTTAGCCAAATCCCGGATTAACGTCCAACAAAAGACATCTCCCAAAGACTCTGGGGTCTATGAGATCCCATGCTAGGACTGTGACCAATCTTATATCGGATTTACAGGCAAATCACTTCCCCAGAGATTAATACAACACAAACGGTCAGTTAGGTATGGACAACAGAACTCGGCTATTTTCAACCACATAAATGAACATAACCATAGAATAAACTGGAATTTGTCACGTGTAATTTATAGCAGCAACTGCCGGTACAGGAGTCAAATGATGGAATCGGCCTTAATAAAAGAGAAGCAGGTAATGAACATCTCAAAAGGCGTGTGGATCTCAGATGTCGTCGAGGAAGTTTTCATTCAACCATTGCTTAAGAAGATTAAAGGAAGATTATCAGCGGGGGTGACCTAAATTGGCTTACTTGTGGACGGATCTCTTGGTATAAATACCACCTTTTCTGTAAACTTTTCTCATTCATATACCTGAAGAGAGAGACAGCAGTCTCTGAAATATAGTACTTTTCTCTCTACATTTTGGCGTTTTTATGGGCTCCTTTTATTAGATGGAATTCTGTTGTTACAGAACATTTTTACCAGTCATATATATATATATATATATATATATATATATATATATATATATATATATATATATATATATATGTATATATGTATATATATATATATATATATATATATATATATATATATTATATATGTGTGTGTGTGTGTGTGTGTGTGTGTGTGCGTGTGTGTGTGTGTCGCGTGTGTGTGTGTGTGTGTGCGCCCGTCTGTTTAAATCTACATAGAGAATTCAAGTGTACAGCTTAAAACGTTTAATTTTCATCCACGTTATTTCAGAATCTATTCACTCATAGGCATTTACGTAATGAAATATTATATATTGTTATATATATATAGTATATATATATATATATATTATATATATATATATATATATATGTATAGTATATATATATATACATATGTATATATATTATATATATAAAATATGATATATATATATATATATATATATATATATATATATATATATATATATATATATATATATAATAATATTATATAGGGATTTTAATTCAGTTTACTCCTAATTAAGCCGTCAAATCCCATGATTTGTGTATCATAATAAGAACGCGGTAGAGTACAGATATTGCATCTTAGTCCATCCCACATAGGTTACCAGCCAGAAAGGGTTCTGATGGTGTCAAAAGTGTTTGCTCTAGAATGCAAGAGCAATTTAAATCCCTTGTAAAAGCATTGGAGAATTGGATCCGAGTCATCAGAGGAACGAGTCAAATCAACCCTTGATATTTTTCAGCTAACCCTTGGGGTGAGTGTTGTTGAATGGCAAAAGGCGATTCTAGTTTTACCGCTCCTCCAAAAACATGGGAATTGGAATCCAGCCGTTGTGTATTTGACCGTTCTGAAGGACACTCTCGAAATCTTTGATGTCAGAATAACTGGAAACTGAGAGGCACAAAATTTCAGTTAAGACCTTTGATGATGATTACCACTTTGGTGACCTCGAGGTCTTGATTCAGCGTATATCTCATCATCACTTGAGTTTAAAATAGTCAGGGCATTTGGAGTAATTTCCAGTAAAGCTGTATAGGTATATAATAAGATATTATGGTAATAAATAAATCAATAATAATAATAATAATGAATAATAATAATATAATAATATAATATAATAGATATATATAATATATATTCTATATATATATAATATATATATATATATATATATATATATATATATGGTGGTTCCAGAAAAAATATCTAAGTCGGATAAGTTTGTGAAATTGCATAGCTTAGCAAACTCTTTAGAGTGAGGTTAGTTCTTTATTTACAAATCTTGTTTATCTATACCATCACTTTCACACCTTTTTCCTCGTCCCAAGTCATCTATCTCCCTTAAATATTTTTTTTTTATTTCTTTTAGGATGAATGGATCAGTTTTATACATCCGGTGACTGATATTGATGATCTTACTAACACTTAATTTTATAAATCTGTTTTGTCGGCTTCTGTTCAAACGATTCTTTGCATGTCGATCTTGTGGATCACTTTGGGGAATATATGTAATTTTAAAACTTACTTTCCATATAAATAATAACCTTTTTCTCAGATATGAACACTAAATTTATTACTTTCCTCAATATGAGATTAATTACTTGTTGTTTTAAAAGCTTGTCACGTAACCTCGTAACATTGAGGAGAATATTTTCGATATTCAGTTACATTAGTTAAACGCTTAAATTGTAGATTAATAATATGAAAAATTAGTTTCTGGTTTATTCTTACAAATATTTTCTGTGGTAAAATTGGTAAAATACAATAATCATATGGAGAGCATTCCGAAATAATTTCTTATGTTCTCGCCTTAATGACATCCATATTCCAGGATGAAAAGACACATATCCACCCCCCCCCCCCTCCTCCCGCCCCACAAAAAAAACAATCGATGAAGAATGATTGAGGTCATCAGCAACGTCCCATCATGAAAGCTGGACATATTTCCTTGAATCTAGAAAAGCTACATGTTTTCCTTAGTCCTTCGTTGGAGGAGCTGTATTTCTTGATAAGTTTAATATTATTGCCATTCACCCCTAAGAGTTAGAGATATCAAATTTGTTAAACGCTGCAAATTATTTTGATTTTAAATAGTTATAACATGATGTTTATGTCATGCAATATTTTAGAAAGAGAAAAAGGATAAAATGATACGATAAAAATAATGATAAATAATAGTTAGAGGTTAAAAAATATTAATTTTATAATGCAGTGTCTGTCCATTTTATTTTGTTGCGAGAAATTCTCTTTATATTATGGACGAAACAGCGAATCAGGTTCTTATTTATATAAAAATACATTCAAGTAAAATCTATCGGTAGTAAAATACGAAAAAAAACCTCAAACTGTAATATTGATAGGAAAGGCAGCCTACAATTAACGTCTATATGCCTTAATTTCAAAATAAAAGCAAATTATGGTCTGGTGGAATTTAGAGGAAACTTTTACTTCCAACATAAGAGAGAGCTGAGAGAAGAAAGAACCAATCCTCAGAAGCGTTTACCTAAATCCCACACCAATCTCAAGAAAGAATTCTGACTTTAATGGACACACTTCAGGGGAATTTTTAAACCGATTTTGGAACAGATGCTGTGGTTGACTTGAAGTTTGGTATTTTGATGTAATATATCTAAAAAGGATAACAAACCCATTATACTTCGTATATATTTAAAATATTTAAA
>NC_087220.1:7215044-7224855 GCF_015104395.2 Macrobrachium nipponense
GAAGTAAATTGACAAGCGAGTGTTGAATGAGGAGGCCGTGATATTTGGTGGTGGTCGAGAGAGAGAGAGAGAGAGAGAGAGAGAGAGAGAGAGAGAGAGATTTTACATACCTGGGATGCTGTAAATAAAATAGCTTTCTTTTTGGAAAGTTGAATACAAACCCTACGCTACAGATAATTTGTTGGATCCCTTCAAAATATGATTTGGTATTGTTGTGAACATATGTATACAGCATCCGGGGGAGGATATGTCTTGCATACATGAATCCAAATGCTAGGACACCGGAAAAAGATCGGCGAATGTTTCTGTGAGCTGGACATGTATTTGGAGATGAATATTTTTTCGACTGGATTTTTTTTTATATATATTTTGGTTGCTATCTTCATTATGCAAATTCAGAAGCAATGCGATTTTAGATATTATCGTAGATAACCAACTTTTTCACGTTTACTTGATTCTTGCGAGAATGGTAATTTTAGCAGGGCTTTTTTGTTTAAATCTTTATTTTTAATAGACTATACTTTCTTTTTCTAAAATACTTCAAGCTAACACAACATTATTTGTATTTGTAAACATATGGGCATGTTTAAAGATTAAAACGTTGACAAGAATATAACGATATTGCCATTTATCTCCCATTTAGTTATCTGTAAGTAAGTTGATACCAACATAATTGCGCAATCTAATTCAGCCCTTGAAGACTAAAAACTTGTATCTAGTTGTCAACACAATTTTTTTTTTTTTTTTTTTTTTTTTTTTGTGACAATCAACAATTTTCAGGAGAATAAAGGTGTTCATCATTTTTTTACTGAAATATTTCCATAACATGTTTGCCGAATATTGCTGAGAAACCTGGCTTTAATACTTTGTAAAAGATTTAGAATTGGAGACTTTTACGAATTCAAATTATTATTATTATTATTATTATTATTATTATTATTATTAGTACTAGTAGTAGTAGTAGTAGTAGTAGTAGTAGTAGTAGTAGTAGTAGTAGTAGTAGAGTTAATATTGTTGTTGCAGTAGTAATGGTATTAGCAGAAAGTACAGTAAAAGATTTCAGAAAAGAAAGTGAAACAATGGAGTCCCGTTGCAAGGCCTTTCGTCTCTCGTCCTTTATTAAGCTGACTCTATTGTTTCACTTTCCTTCGTGGATTTTGCCTGTATTTCTGTATTCATCACATCGTTCCAAATGTTCGTGATTCAATAATATACAGGTTTTGAATAAATACTAAAAATGTGAAAATAAAGAGAAAAAAAAATATCATGCGAAAAATATATCATCAATGGTAGCTGAGAGATCTCCATCGGGTTTTATTCTAAAACTTTTACCCTCGAGGTTCTTTTCTTTCCTCAAGTGTCCCATATAACATTGTAACACTGGAAATTACTTTCACTCTTCTGCACATATTCATGAAGTCTACATAAAGGAATCATTGACATAGTCGCTTTCCCTTTCAGCAGGTACCAAAAACTCTTTTGAAATCTCTATTGTTGTCTCTCATCCCACCTTTCATCGGTAATTGTTGTTCTTTTGAGCAAGGCGTGATCCGACTTCTAGCTTACTCGTGGAGCGTTCAAAAATCAACAGTCAAATAGAGCGCTGTTTCACCAACGAAAATTAAAATAAATACAAATTGCTCTGCACTGTATTGAGTGTACATTATTCATTGTTTACATTTTCATACTAATAAATTAATCATAACTACCCCATCCTAAAATTCCCGTATTTTTAACTCAACGCGAAACACCTTTTCAGACCTTTTAGTCTTTTCCATAGGATTTTCCTAACCCCAAAAGAAAAATAACTAGCGAGAACAAGAAGAAGAACAACAACAAAGTAATTCATTAGTTTACTTCCCGGTTAATTGAAAAAGAACATATTTTGGGAACAGACTGAATTATGCAATCCTTAGACCAGATTAGAAATGTTGCTCAATAACATCAATACTACTTGATCAACGATGGTCAGTTCTCTTTGGTTTTGTTAATTAGTAATGCTAATAGTAAGGTTTGGCGTTTGGGAGGCAGAACATACTCACATTTTCATTCCACAATTCGATTTCATACGGATAAGAGCAAAATGCCTACCCTCTATGTTGCAGGTCCATCATAAATGTACACAACTTCTATAATTGGCCGTAATAAATCGTTTATTTGCTTGATAGGAGTATGAACATCAATAAATGAACAAAGAGGCTGAAATGTCTTTCTGTATATTGTAACAATACGAAAGATTGCGCAGATTGAATTTTATGAGATTTTTAAGATGAATTTTGAAATAAAAATCAGTCAACAAAAAGAGAGCATATATCAATATATATATATATATATATATATATATATATATATATATATATATATATATATATATATATATATATATATATATATATATATATATTATATATATATATAATATAATATATATATTATATATATATATAATGTATATATATATATATATATATATATATATATATATATATATATATATATATATATATATATAAAATCAGGCGTTGACTCACGGAAACAGGGTTTGGTGTTTGCCCAATGATGCAAAAATCGTCTCTTTCTTTGTGCTTTGCAGATTTTTGCATGGTTCCTGATATTTGAATGTTCAGGGTTGGAGAGCCTACTTCCTATTCGGAAACTTATTCCACGATGAGAATCGATTCTGACCCTCAGTAACCTCTTCGTAGATCCCACATAAGTCCCAGAGTTACACTTTGGGCAAGTTATATTTATATACCACATTTGAGGTCAAGAAGGGACTCACTCGATCTTTATATATATATATATATATATTATATATTAGTATATATTTATATATATTTATTTATAATATATATATATTTTATTTATTTATTTATTTTTATTTATTTAAAAGTTAAATCCACCGAAAATGCTTAGTTGCTGTAAACTGTCAAACGCCACAAGAATCGTAATGGAAGTTTCTTGTTCTGTCTCTGTCTTAGTCTTACTGTTCCATTAATTAATGATTTAATTCTATGTCCTTGTTTACACATATGACAAAAAGAAAAGAAAAGAAGGAAAAAAATTCGTATAAGAGCTTAATTTTTTGTCTGGAATTACAAAGACCAAGTACAACTGATTGGCTGTCGTCTTTCTAGCCCAGGGGTGAATGTGTAACCCAAGTAACTTTCAAATATGCAGGTATGACCATTTGCGGAATGTACGCCATTTAAATGACAAATTGTACGAGGTTTATTGTATAGGGCTCACGTAAGTTACCATGAAATACTGTTGTACTCGGTATTATTGTTATAGACAATTCGATATCGGTGCACATTAAGCGGTTCCTCTTGGGGGATCTGATAAGCAACGTTATACTAAAGGTACACAGAATATACAGGATAACAATTAATGGCTCCAACTAACCTACATGATCCTGAAATATGAAGTTGGTGGCTGTCGCCAGACAGATCCTGTGTAACGAAAGAACGGGAAAGCTATTAATTGCACTGTAACAACCGATTTCATTAATGATGTTATCCCATAAAAGGCGTAACAACACTCTCATGAGATAAACACCATTAAAGTATTTGCGGCGCGAATTTTAAGCGGCAAACACGACAAGGTAACGTTTGTACAAAAAAATAAATAAATAAATAAATAAATAAAATTAGTAAAAACAAATCAAGCAAAGCGAAAGTCCCTTCGTAGTAGAGGCGACCTTACAAATCTGATTCCACCAAGACAGCACTAAGTTTACCACCTATCAGTCTGCTGTTCTCCTTTTTGTTTCAAGAAGTCTTTATTTGATCTCATTTTCAGTAATAATGAAGGGTCCATGATCTGAACATACAGAATATTACATACCAAATTTCTATACGTATTAGGTACATTTTAAATGGTATTTCGGGTACCTTATAAGGTTAATAGCAAAGATAAATAAATTTTGAACACTACATTTCACTTAAGACCAAAAGTTACATTACATCCAAAATCTAATCGGACAAGAAAGAAACTGTCGTGATATTTTCGTAAAAACAGACAAACACGTATGATCGAAACGACCTTCTTGGAGGCAATAAAAAATGACAAGCAAGCTAGTTATTTTGTTCGGAAGACAATTATTTTCTCAAAAT
This sequence comes from Macrobrachium nipponense, assembly GCF_015104395.2. Lineage (NCBI taxonomy): Eukaryota > Metazoa > Arthropoda > Malacostraca > Decapoda > Palaemonidae > Macrobrachium > Macrobrachium nipponense. The sequence goes on from NC_087220.1 coordinate 7,219,160, forward strand.
GCTCCTCTTATTCAGCTATCGACTAACATCTGAACTGGGTATCAAGTGTCCGAGAATATGTATATTTTCTTAAAGTACCTATAAAAAGGCTCCAGTTATCCAGCAGTAAAAACTGCTCATGGCTTCATTTAAATTTTTGTTAAGAGTTTGAAATAGGTATTACTCTCTCCATTGAGAAAGAAACGATTCTAACTTTTCCCATTTCCTAAATGGATTTTTCTGCACAAAGTGGTAAAATCTGCGTTTTTATTCCATTTAAGGCGAACGCGTTAATCATTTTTTCTTTCACAAACAGAATCTCGAGTCTACTATTACCATGTTCACTTTATGTTAACATGTTCAGCTCTTTGATTCGAAATGGCGAAGGTCTTACCAGGCAAAGGAGCAAATTTCTGTGAAATTTTTCTTGATTTTATTAACTTTTGTTATTTCTGCATCTGAGCGGCCTTCTCTTGAAAGTGTCTATTTATGTGTTTACATTTTAGAGAAAAACAAAGACATAATCCTGGAATATATATAAATCCTAGAGAAGGACAATCGTTAGGATTTGTTGTTGAGTAAACCGACAGAAGAATTATTTCCGTCGGCACTGTTAGTTTTAAGTAATTCTACAGCAATATAATTAACGCATTTAATTTGCTCTTGCAGTTTCATAATTAAGAATTACAAAAGATCTTTCATTATGGTATGTGGATGTTTTATATAAAGTGGAAATGAATTCCATGTTTTGATAATTAAACTATAAGAAGTTTTACTTAAATGCATAACGATCAAATAGTTTTGTCTTAAATTACAGCATTTTCTTTATCTAAACATTGTCCGTTTGAAAGGGGAGATTCTAGAAGATGCTATCCTTTGAGTTTCCAGAGCCATGCCCTCTTCACATTAGTTACGATTGACCACAGTCGTTAGATTACTAGGTATTAACGTACTACTTATGCCAACAAAGGCACAGCGCCTCGGTGGCCTGACTGGTATGGTGTTTGCGTCCCACCTCGGTGGTAGCTGGTTCGATTCTCGGCCATTCCATTGAGGAGTGAGAGATGTGTATTTCTGGTGATAGAAGTTCACTCTCGATGTGGTTCGGAAGTCACATAAAGCCGTTGGTCCCGTTGCTGAATAACCACTGGTTCCATGCAACGTAAAAAAAAACACTATCCAAACAAACAACAAAAGCACATTGACCTCTTGGCCAAGATAATCTCAAATTACGTTCTTGCCCCTTAAATTCTCTCTCTCTCTCTCTGTCTCTGTCTCTGTCTCTCTCTCTCTCTCTTTCTCTTTGTCTTTCTTTTCTGGAATTTCTACAGATAATATTATAAGCCAGAAGGGAAAGTAACCATACCAATACCCCAGGGAGAATCGCATTCCTTATTTGCCATCCTTTCATCTTAAGGGAACGACAGATGGGACGAATTTTCGCTCTCAAAGTCAGCATATTTTGGCTTCATTCCAGTTACGTTCGTTTCGTTTTCTTCTCAAATTTCCTCATTTTCCTTGAAGATTTTATTTTTGTTTTATAAGGACACTACTCGCCTATTTCATTACCTTTCATACAAAAAGGTTAATCAACAATAGAAATGTAATAGAGAGGAAAACCATCCTTTTAAAGGTCGTGCAGATCGTGTAAATTTACTATTTGAGAGAGAGAGAGAGAGAGAGAGAGAGAGAGAGAGAGAGAAGAGGCAGTTGTAAGGAAGACAAGCCTTTAACGTTCACAGGAAAAGGTTGAATTTTTATCATGAAATATCTAGTAAGAATGAACAATAGTCGGTGTACAAAAAATAGATTTAAGAATATGAGAGATGGCAAGATACATTAAGTATCTACAAAAAATGAAAAAAAAAAAAAAATTCTAGTTTGATTTGATCTTAGACTCTGACGTACTTTTCCAAGGCTGATAATAATTATTAAAGAATACGGTGTGTTATTATAATTATTCAGTTTGAAGTGGTTGTGGGGCGGCTGTCATCTACACATAATCATTTTTATAACTGGTTAAAAAAATGAAGACAAATGAAAAGTGTGAGATTATTTTTCAAGGAAGGAGGACGAAAGCGCAGATGGTAAAACTAACCCTATGCAAATCCAGCAATGAACGTTGAACGTGAATATCAAAAACGCTGAAATGGTCGATTCATATACGAAAGGGATTAAATGTAAGGGGTGACTGCAAGGGAGAGGAAAAGGAATTTCCAAAGAAAGGGAAGCAGGATGGACATCATCAAACACCCGTTGGTTAAGCGAATCGGAGAGTTTCCTAATCGCGTCTTCTCTCCTATTATGAAATGAATCATCCACTCAAAAGAATGACATTTTCAATTAAGTTTTCCGAAAGCATAAATAGAAGAAAATGATAGGCTGGAATAATATGATACTACTACTGTCATTGAATATGTATAATGCATTTCCTAACATACGTATTCATTTCATGTTCTCTGGTTATGCTTGGAACATTTCTAAAAGAAGGGTTGTAACAGACATTGAAAAATTAATAATGGAGACGCCGCGGCCCAAATCTGAATTTCAATCTTCTTGTGCTTCAAGGCAACGACAATATATATATATATATATATATATATATATATATATATATATATATATATATATATATTAATATATTAACAGATATATATATATATATATATATATATATATATAATAATATATATAATATATACTATGTATATATATATATATATATATATAATATATATATATATATATATATAATATATATCATATGTATATTTATTATATTAGTATATATATATATTATATATATATATATCATATATTTTATATATATATATTATATATATATGTATATATATAGACATACGCTCAGTATAAAGACATAAATAACCCTTCATATTGAATTTACTTTACTTTGCAAATAACTCACAAGCCAAGCTAAATCACATATAATAGGTTTATCTATTTTTTGCGTTTCATGCAGTGGTGGTAGGATTCACTGGATTATCCATTCGGCAAAGCACGTAGATGTGCTTATCATCTAATGTTTCCTCTGAGTGTGATCTATTCCCTAATATTACAGTCACTGTCTAAATTCAGACAATTTGAAAGGAGAATGAACTTTTCTGACAATATGTGTACCTATTGTTGGGTTCGCCCAGTCAATTTAGAAATCAGTTAAAGTTTACAGGCAATTTAGACGGTGACTATAATTCTGATTGATTTTCTTGGCATATTGAATGAAATGTAATGTAATTGGCTAGTTTGGCTTTTGGCGGTTTGTGTGATGATGGTAGTTTATCAGTGAGTCTGTGTGTTTGTGTGTGTTCATATGGTCCCCACTTTTAGTTTACTCTATTATTCAGAAGCCCTTGTCCTGCCATAGCGTTTACTTCGCCTGTAGAAAAATATGAAGGTATGGTGAGTTCTGAGGAAGCACTATTTTACGAGAAAGTGGTGTTGAAGAATAAATCTGATAATTACTACTGGCTAAAATTGAATACTGCAATCTGATAGGGAAACTTAGAGAAGTAGCATCTGCAAAAAAATATATTAAATCGCCAGTATTACATCCTTGGACACTGAAATACTTCAATATGGTGATGTTAAAAAGTTGATAAAGAAAAAGAGTGATAGAACTCATACACTATCTATCTTTTTTTAACATTGAGGATATGTTTGACCCAATAAAAACGCTCATATTACTAAGGGACCTGGCTACAGAGGCAACATGGTGAGAGCTTTGTCAAGATATGCAAACGTTCAGTGTCAAAAGTAACGGAAAGGATGTATGACCAAGGGTGTTACTGTTAAAGCGATCTTGTCAAAGGACTTGGGCTCACGAGGTCAGGTGGATCTTGTTGACATGGAATTTTATGCCAAAGGATAATGATGCAATGAAGATCACTGAACAAAGTATTGCATAGTGCATCCCTTAACTTCAAAAAGGACAACTGAGGTTATATTCCAGCTAATTGACAAATTTCCAGTGTTTGGAGCCCCTCAAATTCTTCAGTGCGATAATTGTAGTGAATTTATAGAGACAGTCATTTCGGAACTCATATTTCTTTGTCCAGACTTGTTAATGGTCCATGGTAAACTAAGACATCCACAGAGTCAGGTTTTAGTTGAACACCTTAACTGTAATATAAAAGACATGCTAATCTCATGGCTCGGTTATAATGATACAAGTGACTTGCCAATGGGTTTTGAGTTTGTGTAGTTTCAAAAGAACACAAGTTACCACTCTGGGATTAAACAATCCTATATAAAGTAGTCTTCGGTGTTGAGGCCAGAGCAGGTTTACGTTCGGCTGCACTACCAGAGGAAGTTTTAAAGACAATAGTTACTGAAAATTAATTACTTGCAGCTCACACTTTCTTCTCGGACGCTACTCATCCAGATGATCATGAGTCCTCTATTCATCCAAATGATCCACCCAAGAGCTCTGCTCATCCAGATGATCTACCCGAGTGCTCTGCTCATCCAGGTACTGGAATACATTTCATCAATTCAGATGGTTCATCCGAGGGTTATGCCCATCCAAGCAATTCACCCTGTGACCACAATCCTACATGAAGCCTTCACGTCCTACGAGAAACTATAGCACTATAACAGTCAAGAGCAGCTACTGGTCAGTTAGCCCAAGCTGAACGCATGGTGAAATGCAGTCGCTTAGATCTTGCCCCTGGTGATCCTGTAAATAATGTAACAATCTCCACCACTTTGGTTGATCAAGGTAAAAGTATTGCCTAAAATGTTATAGGTGTAAATTCAGATAGAATTGAAAATTACATGTACCGAATAGCTGTGTGAGGAGGAATACTTAAGAGAGGGGACAATAGTAGTCAATTTGATATTTGTACCCAGCTACTGTATGGCATTGGTGACGTGAGTGTAGAAAAAGAAATAGTATTAATGCCAAACAAATCGCTGTAAATGTTATACAGAGGGTCACAAAGGCAATAGCCGGTGTCACTCTAGTTTGACATATAACAATAAAAACTGATTAATGTCTTACCTTAATGTCATATTTTATCATTTTATTGATCATTTTAGAAAATAAAGTTTTAACCAAGAATACTGTTTGTCTATGTCAGTAAATAACCCAAATTAGTCAATATGCCAAGAAAATCTATCATAATTTTAGTCACTTTGTAGATTGCCTGTAAATTTTGGCTGATTTCTAAATTGATTGGGTGGATCAGGCAATTCATATATCGTCTGAAAAGTTTAGTAACTTCACAAAGGTTGCATCAAGATTAGAAATAATATTCTAACTAAGTGTTTAGGAATTCAAAGATTACACCATATGAGTGGGCATTTTTCAAATAAATTTTGATATGTATTATTTTCTAAAGAAAATATATCTAAACTTCTTTTTCAATATTTATATTCGAGGCTCTAAAACAGAAAATCCTGAAATTATTTTTGTATCATGTTCATTCCTTCTACATAAAAATTATTTTCGCCAAGTTTTTTAGAAGACTACATTACAAGATGAGAAGAAAGACTTTCTAATTAATTGTATGTTATGAGGATATTATATTGGTATACATATGCTGCTGTCCATTTGCATCATTATGGATATAATTATGGAAACAAGAGATAATAATAAACTGCTTATTCTCGAAAAATTAGCCAGTTCCTAACTAGTCTTTTAGGTAAAGAAAATACATAAAATAGAATAACAATCACATATTCCTCATTGATGGGATATA
>NC_087220.1:7225355-7237855 GCF_015104395.2 Macrobrachium nipponense
GCCAGCACACAATATCATCCCATTCATCAACTCACTCAGCCCGAAATGGAACGACTTAGAACCTGGATGATAGGTAGATGAAGTGGAGGCTATCTTCGACCAGTACCAGCCAACACCCCAAGAAGAGGTCCTGATCCTATCTAAGCGCATGCTGGGCAAAAGGAAAGGACACCTTCCACGCTCTGGTGAAAGGTAAATGGGGACACCACATCGAGATTCAGAGAGTCTGTGCTGTAGCTTACAAAGTCAGCACTAAAAACTGGCATGAGTGTTGGCGCAGTCCGCTTAAAGACACTGGTCAAACCAAGTCTAAATGGTTCTTGAAAAAGGACAGATCCTGTACCAACTGGCTAGAGTCTATGGGGGTGTACAGAGTTTAAAGACCTTAGAAATTTAATCATGATCAAAGACTTCAGCCATTATGAGCATGACCCACTAATCCTTTATATTTGTGAGGGAAAACCAACAGCTTTCCAGGAGTGCTGCCAGACAGCTGATGATTTTGAGCTCCAGCATCATTACTCCATCTCCAGAAACATAAACTCATTGAGGCCTTTCTCTACACCAGTCTGGCCCAAGCCGTATTCCTCTCCATCTGTATGCAGGCCCAAGCCTGGCCCAAGGGTCTTCTCAGCCACCTCTGAAGCCACATACCTAGGCTTCAGCGGAGATCTCAACCTAAAGTGAGAGAGAAATCAAAGAAGAAGATGAGTAGGGAGCGTAGAAGGTCCAGGTAGTTAACAGAGTGGACAGTGCCTAACTCAAGAAGAGGCAATCATGGCACCTGGTCCAAAAGTTGCAATTGTTTGTTGGGGGGAATTGTTTGCATTAAAATTATGTTATAATTAGCCAAGGCTGTTCTCCAGCATAGCTTAGGACACATCCTAGCTTCATTTTAAATCTGTTATTTTGCATGGCTTTGCTCTTAAGGATTAATTTCATATAACTATTAATATTGTCTGGTTTTAATATAATATTTATATCTTATTGTGCTAAAGTTATGTTAGTTGCATGCCCTTTCAAAACAAACTTATTTGATAACCTAAGTAAAATTAATTAATCCTCCTCTAAAAATGAGCAAAAAATCATAGGCACCTTAGTTAAGCTATTTTATTTTATGTTCTTAAGGTCCAGAGATGACTAATTTAAAGTTATGATAGGAACAGCCTTCACCTGCAAACTTTTCCTGCCGTTTTGATTTGTATACATGGGTTTGGAAAGTTGCTAGTTAGCATTATATCAGACCTCACATATACCTACTGCCTTTCTTTTGCTTTGTACTTCCGAGGACTTGGAATTTGGCAGGTTCTATTTGGCAGCTCATTACCCTGCCGACATTGGAGCGTGATTTAACCCAGAGCTACATCTTGTCTTACTCTCCCCTGAACTTGCCTCTCCACAAGCCGTGTTTTAGTGTCTATCCTCTCAGCCGGACTGAGAGAAAAGAGGGACATAGGGACCCAAGACAGGACGGCAGTCTCCCGATAGCCTGTATGTCTGAGTCTGAATCTACACTTTTAGTGCAAGGCATTAGAATTTATTAATCCAGGTAAGAGTTTTGTCAGAATCCATTGACCTTCATCTCTCTGATCCTTTTTTTCCTCTACAAATATTCTAACTACCACACTCCACGCTCCCTTGAGCTAGTAATTCTTTTCAACATTCTACCCTGCCCTCTCGGTACTGGCTAATCTAGATTATCATTCACTTGGGGCAACCTAAAGCCTTCATCAAACCCTTCTTCGCTGTCTTTCATGCATATTTCATACTATCACCACATTCTGACATCATTACTTTTCTCTGCGTCTGCTGATAATACTTCCCCATAAAATACAAGTATCTGAAAAAGTGCTATCCATCTTGACATGAAAATAAATGTATATGGCACTTACCCTATTTTAATCCCCTCCCCCAAAATTGGTACATTTACATTCTTTTGCTTTCCATATAGGAATTATTAATAGAAGTTTCTCTTTTGAAATTACGAAAACTGATAGTATCAACTAAAGGCCAATTCATTACTTAAGTGCCCTAGAATACTAATGCTGGTAGGCCTTTATCCTTATTTTCCATTACAAAGAGTTTTTGCTTGCCAATAATATACTCAAGTATACCGAGATACATTTCATGTGGAAATTATGTACTCCCATACACTCACTTGTTGTGAAAGGATGTGCTGTAGTGTGGAACAAGAAAATAAATATATACTTCGGAAAGCGTAACCCTGTATTGTAACAGTTTACAATAATTGTGGTTATTTCCAACTCAAATCCTAGGCCGGAACTGAAATAATCCATGTTATTTCTATATCTACAGGGATAGTGGCTTTAACGTCACACGCTTTAGAGTTTTCATGTTACTATTAATATGATATTTTATCTCAATCAAGCAAAAAGCAAACACACACACACACACACACACACACACACACACACACACACACATATATATATATATATATATATATATATATATATATATATATATATATATGTATATATATACTATATATATATATATATATATATATATATATATATATATATATATATATATATGTGTGTGTGTGTGTGTGTGCGTGTGCGCGCGCGCATCTGTTTAAATCTACATAGAGAATTCAAGTGTACAGCTTAAAACGTTTAATTTTCATCCACGTTATTTGGGAATCATTTCACTCAGGAATTTACGCAATAAATATTATATATATTATATGTATATATATATTATATATATATATATATATAAATATATATATATTATATATATATATACCAGAGATATGGATTTTAAATCAGTTTACTCTTAATTAAGCCGTCAAATCCATGATTTGTGTTTCATAATAAGAACGCGGTAGAGTACAGATATTGCATCTTAGTCCATCCCACTATAGGGTAGCAGCCAGAAAAATGTTCTGATGGTGTCAAAAGTGTTTACTCTAGAATGCAAGGGCAATTTAAATCCCTTGTAAAAGCATTGGAGAATTGGATCCTAGTCATCAGAGGAACGAGTCAAATCAACCCTTAATATTTTTCAGCTAACCTTTGGGGTGAGTGTTGTTGAATGGCAAAAGGCAATTCTAGTTTTACCGTTCCTCCAAAAACATGGGAATTAGAATGCAGCCGTTGTGTCTTTTATCGTTCTGAAGGACTTTCTCGAAATCATTGATGTCAGAATAACTGGAACCTGAGAGGCACAAAATTTCAAGAACTTTCTCAGTTAAGACCTTTGATGATAATTACCACTTTGGTGACCTCGAGGTCTTGATTCAGCGTAAATCTCATCATCACTTGAGTTTAAAATAGTCAGGGGTGCTTTGGAGTAATTTCCAGTAAAGCTGTATAGGTATCTAATAATATATATGGTAATAATAATAATCATAATAATAATAATAATAATAATAATAATAAAAATAATAATAATAATAATAATAATAATTATAATAATAATAATTATAATATATATATATACATATATATATATATATATATATATATATATATATATATATATATATATATATATATATATATATATATATATGCTTATATATATAAATAAATATATATATATATATATATATATATATATATATATATATATATATATATATATATATATATATATATATATATATATATATATATATATATATATATATATATATATATATATATATATATATATATATATATATATAGGTTCCAGAAAAAATATCCAAGTCGGATAAGTTTGTGAAAGTGCGTAGCGTAGCAAACTCTTTAGAGTGAGGTTAGTTCTTTATTTACAAATCTTGTTTATCTATACCATCACTCTCACACCTTTCTCCTGGCACCATGTCATCTATCTCCCTTAAAATATATGTTTTTTATTTCTTTTAGGATGAATGGATCAGGTTTATACATCCGGTGACTGATATTGATGATCTTACTAACACATAATTTTATAAAACTGTTTTGTCGGGTCTGTTCAAACGATTCTTTGCATGTCGATCTTGTGGATCACTTTGGGGAATATATGAATTTTAAAACTTACTTTCCATATAAATAATAACCTTTTTCTCAGATATGAACACTAAATTTATTACTTTCCTCAATATGAGATTAATTACTTGTTGTTTTAAAAGCTTGTCACGTAACCTCGTAACATTGAGGAGAATATTTTCGATATTCAGTTACATTAGTTAAACGCTTAAATTGTAGATTAATAATATGAAAAATTAATTTCTGGTTTATTCTTACAAATATTTTGTTTTCTGTGGTAAAAATTGGTAAAATACAATAATCATATGGAGAGCATTCCGAAATAATTTCTTATGTTCTCGCCTTAACTAAACACGATAACGTCCATATTCCAGGATGAAAAGACACATATCCACCCCCCCCCCCCTCCTCCCGCCCCACAAAAAAAAACAATCGATGAAGAATGATTGAGGTCATTAGCAAACGTGTCATCATGAAAGCTGGACATATTTTCCTTGATCTAGAAAAGATACATGTTTTCCTCAGTCCTTCGTTGGAGGAGCTGTATTTCTTGATAAGTTTAATATTATTGCCATTCACCCCAAAGAGTTAGAGATAGCAAATTTGTTTAACGCTGCAAATTATTTTGATTTTAAATAGTTATAACATGATGTTTATGTCATGCAATATTTTAGAAAGAGAAAAAGGATAAAATGATACGATAAAAATAATGATAAATAATAGTTAGAGGTTAAAAAATATTAATTTTATAATGCAGTGTCTGTCCATTTGATTTTGTTGTGAGAATTCTCTTTATATTATGGACAAAACAGCGAATCAGGTTCTTATTTTATAAAAATACATTCAAGTAAAATCAATCGGTAGTAAAATACGAAAAAAAAAAAACAATTCAAACTGTAATCTTGATAGGAAAAGCAGCCTACAATTAAAGTCTATATGCCTTAATTTCAAAATAAAAGCAAATTATGGTCTGGTGGAATTTAAAGGAAACTTTTACTTCCAACATAAAAGAGCTGAAAGAAGAAAGAACCAATCCTCAGAAGCGTTTACCCAAATCCCACACCAATCTAAAGAAAGAAGTCTGACTTCAATGGACACACTTCAGGGGAATTTTTAAACTGATTTTGGAACAGATGGTGTGGTTGACTTGAAGTTTTACTTGGACTGATAATGGTATTTTGATGTAATATATCAAAAAGGATAACAAACCCATTATACTTCGTTTATATTTAAAATATTTAAACAAAGTAAAAAAAAATTAAAAACGAACTGTTAATGAAGTACCAGGTAACAGACTAGTTACTACGAATACATACTATATTTTCAGAGGTGCTACAATTTTGGGTTGTATCTAATAAAACAATATTAATAGTAATGTGAACAGAAGAAAAGAAGATCTGAAGTATTGTAGTCTGAAAGTTCCATTAGCGTGGTCTGGTAATCTACTGTTACAATTGCAGATAATTTTCTTTTTTTGTACAGAGAACAACATTGTTTGAAACTTTAACACGAAAAATAACATTCGTTTCGAATGAAAGCGCAATATGTTCGATTTTAATTATTCACGAACAGTTGTCTTCTACCTTGTCACTGTATATATATATGAAACATATGGGTCCAAAGATGTATGTTGAATGAGTGATCAATATACCATTTTCCCAGTTTAAATAGTTATTGCCTAAGGAAAGAATGCTTATTAGAAAATATTGTATTTTCCTTATCAAGAGCTGATTTATTTCTCCAATATACTTCATCGTTTTCCGGACATCAATAATGCTATGTCATTATAAAGTTAGCGTCAAAAATCTATTGAAAACTAATAAAAGACCGCATCCTTAAGCAGACACCTGAAATCTAAAACCATTGCAATGAAAATACTTTTCATAAAAGACATTTTGAAAAACGATTTTGATGACGCTTAATGACTTGTACGGACGAAGAGCTCCCACTATCTAATTCGACCTAATTAAACCTTTGAGTCAGAGGAAATCGTAGTGTTGAGAATGAGGTGTAATTTTTCTTCTTTAGATAGAAAAAGTACACTGTGCTTTCCCTTTAATATCTTTAAAAGTCGAAAAGATTCTGAAGGAAGGAAATGGCGTTGGTAGAACGATGCTGCTGATCCAAGAGAAAAGAACTATAGCCTTTACACTTTGAAACACCATGCACATAAATACTTAGCGACACTCTAAGCTGGTTCCAGGACTATTATGTGCACTGAGGGACATTATTTCCATACATTCAATTGAAACGGTTTCCGGTGATGCAGATTAAAGTTTGAGCATAAACTTAGATGAGATAAACTTTTGCATCTTCAGAATATTTTCACAGAAAAAGAAAAACTATCTTTTCCAGTAGTTATGGTTAAGTTATTGGATAAGGATGGTCTCCTTAAGAATTCTGACCTCCCACCATATACCCCCATCTCATAAAATGGATCCTGGCTGCATCACACACTAAAACAAACCCATACAGAAAATTTATTGGGTACTTAGCCATTCCCTACATAGGAGTAAACACGCGCCTTTATGGCAGGAATATTTTTGCATCCTGCAGTCGAAATGAATTCCTTTCGCAACTTGAAGAAAACGACGTATAAGGTTCTTTTTTTTTCTATCTAGTGTGAATAGCTTTCATTTGAGTGAATCTTCAATAAATATTCTCTTGCGTGAAAATGGTTAAAAGTACAATCATAAATATCGATGTACTTTAACAACCTGATAAACTAAATGTGCAGTGGTACATATGTGTAACTTCGTAGTACTTCGCTAATTATTAATTTTTGTCAGCTATGCACGCGTAACATATTTCCGCATATTACACTACAAATATCGTTTCATATCCAATTCTAAGTAAAGAACCTCAGTTTACTATCAGCTTATATCTCTTGTGATAGGTGGGTGGTCTAGGCCCTGATTATCATTGTTTCCAAACCAAGCATCGCTTCGAAACCTGATCCCTCTTGAACAAGGATTCTTAACCTTTCTATTTCCACGCCCCCTCTAAGAGTTGGTCCTTTCTTTCACGCTTCCTTTGCATCTATGAGTAAAATTCCCTCCCAGATTTTAACGAAAACAAAAATGAGGAAGAGAAGGGGTTTCGAGGGATAGGAAGGGAGGTCAATAATTCAAACCATGGTCAGCCCAACGACCCTAACAAGAGTAGTAAACTAAATAAATTAACGTTATAAGGCGATACTTTTGCATTTTTCCACAAACTTCTTAATATCACTTCCTCAATCTAGTTAAGATGATAACGAATATAATTTGAGATTTGTTTTTTTCATCTTTCCCTAGGGCTCGCGACTCCCTTGGAAATTGCTGACGTCCCCCCAGTGGGGTTCGGCCCCCAATTTTAGAACCACTGCTCTTGAATATAAGATATCACGAAAGTACAGGGAATGGATATTGAACGATACTTTCGGCTTATCTGATAATTTCATCACTAACTCGTTTAATGTTCAGTTTTATATCCTTTTAACAGATATGATTGCGAAAATATCTAAGATTGATTTTCCTGATATCTTTGCCTGGAAAAAAATAATAATAACGCGTTTCTTTCTTCCTCAATTAATGCATTGCATTTCTAACGAAACTAATGTAATGTCGATATTCATGCTACATGTGACGTCATTTTATATGAAGAACGACATAGAAGGATAAAATATTTCTTTACGGATTCTGTAATGTCGGAAGTACATTGACAAGCAAGTGTTGAATGAGGAGGCCGTGATATTTGGTGGTGGTCGGGAGAGAGAGAGAGAGAGAGAGAGAGAGAGAGAGAGAGAGAGAGAGAGAGAGAGAGAGAGAGAGAGAGAATTTTACATACCTGGGATGCTGTAAATAAAATAGCTTTCTTTTTGGAAAGAACACAAACCCTACACTACAGATAATTTGTTGGATCCCTTCACAATATGATTTGGTATTGTTGTTTGAGCAGCTTTGTGAACATATGTATACAGCATCCGGGGGAGGAAATGTCTCGCATACATGAATCCAAATGCTAGGACACCGGAAAAAGATCGGCGAATGTTTCTGTGAGCTGGACACGTATTTGGAGATGCATAGTTTCCCGACTGGATTTTTTTATATATAATTTGGTTGCTATCTTCATTATGCAAATTCCGAAGCAATGCGATATTAGATATATATCGTAGATAACCAACTTTTTCACGTATACTTGATTCTTGCTAGAATGGTAATTTTAACAGGGCTTTTTGGTTAAAATTTTTATCTTCAATATAATATACTTTCTTTTTCTAAAATACTTCAAGCTAGCACAACATTATTTGTATTTGTAAACATAAGGGCATGTTTAAAGATGAAAACATTGACAAAAATATAACGGTATTGCCATTTATCTCTCATTTAGCTATTTGTAAGTAAGATGATACCAACATAATTGCGCAATATAATTCAGCCCTTGAAGAATAAAAACTTGTATCTAGTGGTCAACACAATTTTTTTTTTTTTTTTCTTTTTTGACAATCAACAATTTGCAGGAGAATAAAGGTGTAATCATCTTTTTACTGATTTATTTCCATAACATGTTTGCCGAATATTGTTGAGAAATCTGGTTTTTTAGATACTTTCTAAAAATATTATTATTATTATTATTATTATTATTATTATTAATTATTATTATTATTATTAGTAGTAGTAGTAGTAGTAGTAGTAGTAGTAGTAGTAGTAGTAGTAGTTAATATTGTTGTTGCAGTGGTAATGGTATTAGTAGAAAGTACAGTGAATGATTTCAGGAAAGAAAGTGAAACAATGGAGTCCCGTTGCAAGGCCTTTCGTCTCTCGTCCTTCACTAAGCAGACTCTATTGTTCCACTTTCCTTCGTGGATTTTACCTGTATTTCTGTATTCATCACATCGTTCCAAATGTTCGTGATTCAATAATATACAGGTTTTGAATAAATACTAAAAATGTGAAAATAAAGAGAAAAAAATATCATGCGAAAAATATATCATCAATGGTAGCTGAGAGATCTCTTTCGGGTTTTATTCTAAAACTTTTACCCTCAAGGTTCTTTTCTTTCCTCAAGTGTCCCATATAACATTGCAACACTGGAAATTACTTTCTCTCTTCTGCACATATTCATGAAGCCTACATAAAGGAATCATTGACATAGTCGCTTTCCCTTTCAGCAGGGACCAAAAACTCTTTTGAAATCTCTATTGTTGTCTCTCATCCCACCTTTCATCGTTAATTGTTGTTCTTTTGAGCAAGGCGCGATCCGACCTTTAGCTTACTCGGGGAGCGTGCAAAAATCAACAGTCAAATAGAGCGCTGTTTCACCAACGAAAATTAAAATAAATACAAATTGCTCTGTACTGTATAGAATGCACATTATTTATTGTTTACATTTTCATTCTAATAATTAATTATAACTATCCCATCCTAAAATTCCCGTATTTTTAACTCAACGCGAAACACCTTTTCAGACCTTTTAGTCTTTTCCATAGGATTTTCCTAACCCCCAAAAGAAACAAAACTAGCGAGAACAAGAAGAAGAACAACAAAGTAATTTACTATGAGATTCAGGGCCTCTGTAACACGGTTTTTTGGATTTTGCTCCTTATCAAAGCATCGGATGTAGCTGAAAGTTGACATATGTATATTTTACAAGCACACAAAAATTTTGTCAGCATTATCAATAACCTAAACCCGTTAGTTTTAATCTTTATAGAGTAAACCCATAGTAGTCAAGAATGGCTCGCAGGATGTGGAATTGTCCCCGTGGTTGCAAAACTGCATTTGTCTTGCGACTTGCAACTTTATACAGTCAAAAGAAAGCCTGTGGCCATACCTACTATAGCCTGAATAGGTAATTATTCAGTTTCTAGTTTAAATCCAATGTTTATGGTCTGATTTGTATTGATCGTAACGTGATTATAATCCTTGTAATGTCATTCAGGATTTTGAACATTTCCATTAACTATTCACTATGCCACCAAGAGAGAGGAAAGAGAGAGATTGTATGTATTCTTATATGTGCTAAAATCTCCAGTAGACCAACGGATCATCCGATATGATATAATTTTTTTTCTTCTTCTTTAGTCTGTACGACCATGTTGGATATAAAGACTTTATGAATGGCGGAACGATACATAGATGTGGGTGGGGTATCTGTGCTAGCGTAGTAATACTACTGTAGCAGTAGTGCCGCAAAATTAGTAATAGCAGCAATATACATAAATTAAACGTTTAGGGGGTGCCAACTGCTGGGATCCTTGAGGATCATTTAGCACTTCTTACAACTACTCGAGAAATTAGTTTTTATGGCCAGAAGTTAGATTTTCTAATACAACAATGTCCATGATAGCCTTCAGTGTTATCCTGAATTACAACGAGGCCAAAGTGGGTGGAGCCTCATGAAGTCATCATTCTGACGATAATTATTGGTGAAGGTTTAAAGCCAAAATACGGTACCGGCTTTTTTTTTTTTTTTTTTCTTTTTTTAGTAAATAGGTAGATAGCCGATAAATAAAAATTGCTTGACATTGGATACAGCAGTTATCAAATCAAGCTTGTCTACTATGTCTTTGAAAATTACCAACTATTCCCTACATCTTGTCAATCTGATTGTGACCTATAAAGTAGATTATAATTTCTTAGGACACTTATTTTGGGAGTTAGACTAACAATCGCAGTGTTTTTGTATATTATTAACATATTTTGTTGTTTTGTTCATTATGACAATTACCAGTGGAGAGGATTCAGAGTTCATAAAGGTGTACTGCTTTGCTTGTATTTAAATTTGTATGCATTGTTGCCAGATGTTTAGCCTTAGTTACGCATAGCCAATCATCCATCGAGAAAGAGGGAAGAAATGCTGTCATAAGTTACGTAACGAGTGCGTTCGAAACCTTATCTCTGAGTAAGTTGGCCCGTCTTCAAAAAAAAGTCACTTTTACATTATAAGTACCAAATTTATTCAACTTACGTAATGCAGAATACAGTCAAAATTTATGTGTAGATATAATGTGTATTCTGAATAAGCGTTATATCTATGAAATGCATAGATAAAAAGTTATTGCCAAAAATCCGTGTTACAGAATCCCTGAATCTCATAGTAAACGTTTACTTCCCGGGTAATTGAAAAAGAGCATATTTTGGAAACAGACTGAATTATGCAATCCTTAGACCAGATTAGAAATGTTGCTCAATAACATCAATACTACTTGAGCAACGAAGGTCAGTTCTCTTTGGTTTTGTTAATTAGTAATGATAATCAGTAAGTTTTGTGTTTGGGAGTCAAAATATACTCACATTTTCATTCCACAACGTCCTCAATTCGATTTTCATACGGATAAGAGGTGGGAAAATGCCTACTCTCTATGTTGCAGGTCCATCATAAATGTACACAACTTCTATAATTGCCCGTAATAAATCGTTTATTTGCTTAAAAGGAGTTTACCTTGTATGAACATCAATAAATGAACAAAGAGGCTAAATTTTCTTTTCTGTTTAAATTTGTAAACAATACGAAAGATTGGGCAGATTGAATTTATTGAGATAAGATGAATTTTAAAAATAAAAATCAAGTCAACAAAAAGAAAGAGCATTGGTCTTATATTGTATATAGATATTAGATAGATATATTATATATATATATATATATATATATATATATATATATATATATATATATATATATATATATATATATATATATATATATATATATATCATATATATATATATATATATATATATATATATATATATATATATACTATATATATATATCTATATATATATATATCATATATCTATATATATATATATCAAATCAGACGTTGACTCACGGAAACAGGCAAATCTACATACTTCTTAATTTCAACGTTTCGTAATAACATTTATTACATCTTCTGGGAATGCGTCAATTGATTAAAATAATGAAATTATAAAACAATCTTAAATTTACTAAAAATAAAAAATCGTAAAAAGACTAAAATTTACTAAAATATACAATTACAAAAAAAATATTATTTAAAAGTTGAGACCGCCGACCAACCTTAAGGCCTGTCCACATGATCGGGCCTGATCGGCGGACTTCCCCTCTAACGGGCACACTTGACGGGCAAACCAAACCGTCAAATTGCCCGATGGGTCTTGTAGCAAAATCACTATGGTGGTGCCCGATGGGTTGAGCTTCGACCCTGGCAGACATACGTGAACCATATACATTTTCTTTTACTGAGCCATTCTTTGCACCATATTCTCTTCTTTTTCATCACATGCAAAGGAATTATCATGCTACACTATCTTCTTCTTTGCGGTAAGCACCATGTTTATTGTACCGCACTGAACACACTACTGGCATCGTCGAGCACGCCAACCTCTCCATCGCCTCACCCGTGTGGACATCATTCACGGATAAGTCCGCCAGAATTTGCCCGTCAACCCTGGAGCACGCCGATCAGGCCCGGTCGTGTGGACAGTCCTTTAAGTTAAGAGAAAGGAAGACTTAATGACAGGAGACAACAAAAGAGGAGACACGTTAACTAAG
>NC_087220.1:7240355-7252855 GCF_015104395.2 Macrobrachium nipponense
AATTTTTAAAAAATCAAGCAAAGCGAAAGTCCCTTCATAGTAGAGCGACCTTACAAATCTGATTCCACCAAGACAGCACTAAGTTTACCATCTATCAGTCTGCTGCTTCTCCTTTTTGTTTAAAGAAGTAGTCTTTTATATGATCTCATTTTGTTCAGTAATTATGAAGGGTCCATGACCTGAACATACAGAATATTCCATACCAAATTTCTATACGTATTAGGTGCATTTTGCACGGTATTTCGGGTACCTTATTTTGGATGAGAAGGACTTCTAGCATTTTTACCTCTGATTATAACCTTGTGCTTGTCCTTGACCAAATTCTGCATATCAGCTTCATTAATTAAGGAAACCTTTAAATAAACAATTCAAGTTAATAGCAAAGATAAATTCATTTTGAACATTGAATTTCACTAAAGACCAAAAGTTACATGACTTCCAAAATCTAATCGGACAAGAAAGAAACTGTCGTGATATTTTCGTAAAAACAGACAAACATGTATGATCTAAACAACCTTGTCGAGGGCAATAAAAACGGAGAGAGCAAGCTAGTTATTTTGTCGGAAGATAATTATTTTCTCAAAATGCTCTTCTTATCAGCTACTGACTAACATCTGAACTATAAAAAGGCTCCAGTTATCCAGCAGTAAAAATTTTCATGGCTATATTTAAAATTTTTTTTAAGAGTTTGAAATCGGTATCATTCTCTCCATTGAGAAAGAAACGGTTCTAACTTTTCCCATTTCCTGAATGGACTTTTCTGCACAAGTACTACAATCTGCATCTTTATTCCATTTCGAGCGAACGCGTTAGTACTTTTTTCTTTCACAACTGGGAAAAGAACTCGAGTCTACTATTACCATGTTCACTTAATGTTACCATTTTCAGCTCTTTGATTCGAAATGGTGAAGGTCTTACCTGGGAAAGGAGCAAATTGCTATAATATTTTTCAGATTTTATTATCTTTTGCTATTTCTTCAGCTAAGCGGCCTTTACCTTGAAATTGTCTGCTTGAGCGTTTACTTTTTTACAGAAACGCAAAGACATAGTCCTGGAATATATAGAAATCCTAGGGAAAACCCATCTTTAGGATTTGTAAGTAGACCGACGGAAGAATTATTTCCGTCGGCGCTGTTAGTTTTTAAGTAATTCTAGAGCAATATAATCAACACAAATAATCTGCTCTTTCATAATTAAGAATTAGAACTGATATTTCATTATGGTGTCCGGGTGTATCAAATGAAGTGGATATGAAACATTTCATGTTTTGATAATCAAAGCTAAATTACAGTATTTTCTTTATCTAAGAATTGCCCGTTTCAAAGAGGCGATTCCAGAAGATGGTAGCCTTTGGGTTCTCAGCGCCATGCCCTCTTTGGTTCGCACTAGTTACGTATACCACAGTAGCTCACTACTTATACCATAAAGGTATATTTACCTCATGGCCAAGATCATCTCAAATTACGTTCTTGCCCCATAAATAATCTCTCTCTCTCTCTTCTCTCTCTCTCTCGCTCTCTCTCTCCTCTCTCTCTCTCTCTCCTCTCTCTCTCTCCTCCTCCATGGAATTTCTGGAGAGACAATATTATAAGCCAGAAGGGATAGTAACCATACAAATAGAAAATTACATTCCTTTTTTCTACTGCCATTTTGCCATTCTTTCATTTTAAGGGAGCGGCAGGAGATGGGACGAATTTTCTCTCTCAAAGATAACATATTTTGGCTTCATTCCTGTTACGTTCGTTCCATTTCCTTCTCACATTTCCTTATTTTCCTTCAAGATTTTATTTAAAAAGGACAATACTTGCCTATTTCGTTATCTTTCATACAGAGAGGTTAATAAACAATCAAAATGTCAAAGGGGAACGTTGCCTTGAAAAATCCTTTGACAGGTCATGATGTAAACCGTACATTTCCTATGAAGAGAGAGAGAGAGAGAGAGGAGAGGAGAGAGAGGAGAGAGAGAGATAGAGAGAGAGAGAGAGAGAGAGAGAGAGAGAGAGAGAGGCACGCAGTTAAGGAAAGTAAGCATTTAACGTTCACAGGAAACGTTTATATTTTTATCATGGAGTATCTAGTAAGAATGAGTAGTAGTGGTGTACAAGAAATAGATTTATGAATATGGGAAATGGCAAGCTACATTAAGCATCTACAAAAGTGGAACACAAATATTTATAGTTTGTAAATTGTCTGGGACAAACAAAGATTTTTTTTTACATAAAAAACCGCAAAGGCAGAACGTTTCTGGCTTTGAAAGATAAGAAATGTAAGGTGTAATAAGAATAAATGCTATGTTGAAGGATCTGAGAAAAATAAGGTAGAAAAAGAAAAGAGCTGATACTTATAAGAAAGAATTACGAATTACTTAAAGAAAAAAGTATGTAAAATGGCTGATACTTATAAGAAAGATTTATAATTTTTTCTTATAAGTATCAAAATTATAAGTATCAGAGTTATAATTCTTTCTTTTAAGTATTTTAAAGTAATCGTAATTATGAATTACTTTAAGAAAGAAAATAGGTAAAAGGGCTGAAGTGGTGAAACTTGTTTGCACAACCACTATTTGTAAGACTGATGTAAATGTGAATTGTTCGAATGGAATGAGAAAGGGAGTTAATGTTTCTTTATCAAGTGAGGAATCGTCAGAGATGACTGTAAGAGTTATAAGCTTAATAAATTCACTTACATTGCTACTGCAGATGTATTGTATAGTATTGCAGGGGTTGAATTAAACAACGAAGAGGGTGTGTTGTTTATAATGTATTTATAGTGTAGGAGTAATTCAGATGCTTGAAATGGAGAGAGATCTGCATTTGCTATATATGTGTTGGTCGCTCTTCAAATGTGGTTAACAGTTAATAGTTATGATGTTATGCAAGACAACGGACTCTATTGAGAAGAGACTGGAATGTTCAATAAACGCCCAAGTGGTTTGAAAAGCTTTGATGTGTCAAGGGGTTGATCAGCGGATATTTTGTGTGAATGAAGTGCCCGCTGACGATCGTTAAAACACTCAAGTCGAGGTGGTGAGCACGGAAGCACTCTACTTGACCCGCGAATGGGTATGTGCTCCCACAAAGTGACTGATGAGGCGGAGCATCACATGATCTTTATGTCACAGAGGAATTCAAACAAAAAACCTTCGAGGACAATTCAGTCTGCCCTTATGTACTTGTATCAGGGCCCGTGTGAGAGCAATATAATCTGATATGAAATCAGAAGTGATTCATTAGCCGGCAGACCTTTAAGAGATAATCAGTAAGACGAAGCCAGTTGGTGATTTTTCTTGAGGTAGGTGACAGGTGTCTACTTTTTTTTTTTATTTTTTAGAGAGACTTACATTATTATCTCTGTCAGAGACAAGGCCTAGGAAAAGCGTTGTAGTGTATGGACGAAAGAAAGATGAGATAAGGCTAAGATTAACCGAGGTAATCTAGAGGGATTGTCGATGTATGGAACAGTTGAAAACAATTGTAAGTGTTTTGTGATCTAAGTGAAGTTTTGTGTCAGAACATGAAGAGAGAACAAATAATTTTGTATACAATGTTATCCATGAGACTTGACGCATCATGTTTTCCACGACTGATAATAATTATTAAGTATAAGGTGTTTGATCAGAATGATTCAGTTTGAAGATGTTGTGGGGTGGCGTTATCTACAGATAATTATTTTTAAAACTGGTTGAAAAATTAAGTCATTTGAATGAAAAGTGTTAAATTATTTTCCAAGGAATTGGACGAAAGCGCAGATTGTAAAAATAACTCAATGCAAATGGAGCAATGAACGTTAACATGAATATCAAAAGCTGAAATGGTCCATTAACATTATACGAAAGAGTTTAAATGTAAGGGGTGACTGCAAGGTGAGAGGAAAGGGAATTTTCTAGCAAGCAAAAAGGAAACATGTAGGACTTTATCATATTACCCTTTGGAGACGTTCCACTTTCTGTCTCTCCCTCGTGAGAAATTGAAATGGAATTCTTGCCAGAGTTAGGATGCTACTTTTTTTTTTTTTTTGGTTTTTTTTTGGAAACTGTTTGCCAATGAAGCTCTTGCAACATTGTACCACATATATTAAGTCAATCAAATAAATTTCCCACTGTCATTAATAATTTCTTCTCTTGAAGCAATGTTATGGATAAGCGAATCGGAGAGTTTACTAATAGCGTCTCTCCCCTATTATGAAATGAATCACCACTCAAAAGAATGTCATCTTTAGTTAGGTTTTCCAAAAACATAAATAGAAGAAAATGGTACACTGGAATAATATTAATACTAGAAGCCTTTTTGATAGTATTCCATCTTGAATATATATATTGCATTTCCTAATATAAATATTTTTTTATGCTCTCTGGTTATTCTTGGAATATTACTAAAAGACGGGCTGTAACAGACATTGAAAAATTAGTAATGGAAACGGAGGGGCCCAAATCTAAACTTTAGGTCCTCCGCTTCAAGGACAAGGACTATATATATATATATATATATATATATATATATATATATATATATATATAATATATATATATATATATATATATATATATATATATATATATATATATACATATATATATATATATATGTATGTATATATATATATATATATATATATATATATATATATATATATACATATATCATATATATATATAGTATATATATATATATATATATATATATATATATATATATATTTATATATATATACGTATAGATAGATATATTTATATATATATATATATATATATATATATATATATATATATATATATATATATATATATATATTATTATATATCTATCTATACTATATATATCTATCATATATATATATATATATATATATAATATATATATATATATATATATATATATATATTCATAAATATAAAGACATAAATAACCCTTAATATTGAACTTACTTTACCTTGCAAATAACTCACAAGCCAAGTAAATCATATATAATAGGTTTATCTATTTTTGAGAGTCATACAGAGGTGATAGGACTCACCTCGATTATCCATTCGGCAAAGTAGATGTGCTTATCATCTAATGGTTCCCTCTGAGTGTGATCTATCCCTTTATATTACAGTCAATGTCTAAATCCAGACAATTTGTAAGGTGACTGAACTTTTCAGACAATATGTGAATTGTTGGGTTCAGCCAGACAATTTAGAAATCAGCTTAAGTTTACGGGTAGTTTAGAAGGCATATTGACTGAAATGTATATGGCTCGTTTGCCTTTTGGCAGTTTGTCTGATGATGGTAGATTATCAGTGTGTGTGTGTGTGTGTGGGTTCACTGATCCACACATGTATTTTTACCCTATTATTGAGAACTCTTGTCCTGTCATACCGTTTACTTCGACTGTAGAAAAATATGAAGATACGGTGAGTTCTGAGGAAGCACTATTTTACGAGAAAGTGGTGTTGAAGAATAAATCTGATTCAACATCATTAGTACTGGCTAAAATTGAATCATGCAAGCTGATAGAGAAACTTAGAGTAGCAGCATCTGCAAAATATATATCAAATAGAAAAGCATTACATCCTTAGGGACTACAAAATTCTTCGGTACGATTATTTTGGAAAGTTGATAAAGAAACAGTGATAAAACTCAAGAACCTTTTATTTTTTTTAACATTGAAGATATGTTTAACCCAATAAAACATGGCGACAGAGACAAACTGGTTAGAGCTTTGTCAAGATATGCAAACGTTCAGTGTCAAAAGAAAGGGAAAGAATGGATGACCAAGGGTGCTACTGTCAAACTGATCTTAGCAAAGGACTTTGCTTCACGAGCTCAGGTGGATCTTGTTGACATGCAGTTTTGTGCCAAAGGAAAATATAAGTGGATAATGGTGTAATGAAGATCACTGAACAAAGTATTGCATATTGCATCCCTTAACTTCAAAAAGGACAGCTGAGGTTATATTCCAGCTAATGACGAATTTCCAATGTTTGGAGACCCTCAAATTCTTCAGTGCGATAATTGTAGTGAATTTGTTGCGACTGTCATTTTGGAACTCAGACTTCTTTGGCCGGACTTGTTATTGGTCCACGGTAAACCAAGGCATCCGCAGAGTCAGCGATTTGTTGAACACCTCAACTGTAATATAAAGGACATGCTAATTTCATACCTCCGTGATAATGATACAAGTGACTGGCCATTGGGTTTTGAGTTTGTGCAGTTTGAAAAGAACATAGTTACCATTCTGGGAGTACGTGCGCGGGATGCGAATGCACTTTTGCCGAAGGACAAGAAGCAGAAGCCAGGAAACCGAACGGATGGAATGCCAAAGAGGCACAACGCCGAACGGACAAAATACCTAACATACATTAAGTCGAACGGACACAATGCCGAATATTTCTACAAACCATAAATAAATAAGAGGACGAAAAAATTTCTAAGAGATTAAGATGATATTACTAACGACCAATTCACTAACTCGATAATGACTATTTACCTGCCATGATTAATTAAAAATTGAGCAACTTTACTAATACCGCTTCTTGTCCTTCGCCAAAAGTGTATTCGGCATCTATTATTCAGGTTGTTTCTTTCTTTCATTTTGGCCAATGTTTATGGCAAAATATCCAGTCTTGTGGACTACAGTAGTGGTATATTGAACCCAATAACGCCTTTTTCATCAAGTGGTTACTGCCTTCGTCCCATCCGAGGATGTACATGAACTCTTTGACGAATTGGTGAAGTCCTTAGATGCCGAAACTGATGAATTATTAAGTGATTTTTTACTTCGAAAGTACCTGGTTAGGAATGATCCAGAGAGGTCGAAGGAGGAAACCATTGTTTGATGTTGATTTCTGGTCTGTTCACAGTCGAGTTAATGATAATTTGCCGAGAACGAACGATTCTCTGGAAGGCTGTTGGCATCATGCTTTTAAAAAGAGACTTAATGCAACTCATCCAACACTTAGAAAATTACAAAAGGTTATCAGAAATGAGCAGGCATGTCATGAAATTCTAACTGAGCAGGCCTCTGTAGAGATTGAAATATCACGACCTAACAAGAAATATGATACCATTAACGATGGGATAAAAACCATATTTTTTTCTTGTGATAAAGATGAATCATTGGCGTTTCTACGATCTTCGGCTCACAATTTTTAAGCACTTTGTTTTTCTCTTGTGAATTATAATGTCATTTTTTACAATTTCTAAATAAACATATATAGAAGAAACATAATAACTATCAAGCGTTTTATTTTTATTTTATTTTACGTCCATTTGTCTTTTATAGTTGATCAACATTATTCTAATGCATTAAACATTTTAATAATTTCGTTAAACACTATTTTTGTTAAGATTAACCATATAACCAAATTCGGCATTGTGTCTGATCGACTTAATGTATATTAGGCATTTTTTCCCTTCGGCGTTGTGTCTGTTGGGCATTCCGTCCATTCGGCTTCCTGGCTTCTGTTTCTTGTCCTTCGGCAAAAGTGCATTCGGCATCTCGTCCTTGTACCCTGGGATTAAACAGCTTATATAAAGCATTCTACGGTATTCAGGCCAGAGCAGGTTTACGGTCATCTGCACTACCAGAAGTTTTGAAGACAATGGTTACTGAAGGTGATTTACTTGCAGCTTACACTTTCCTCTCGGACGCTACTCATCCAGATGATCTACCCGAGTACTCTGCTCATCCAGGTACTGGCATAAACTTCAATAATTCAGATGGTTCATCCGAGGGTTCTGCCCATCCAAGCAATTCACCCTGTGACCACAATCCTATAAGAAGCCTTCACGTCCTACAAGAAACTATAGCACTTCAACGGTCAAGAGCAGCTACTGGTCAGTTAGCCCAAGCTGAACGCATGGTGAAATGCAGTCGCTTAGATCTTGCCCCTGTTGATCCTGGAAATAATGTAACAATCTCCACCCCTTTGGTTGATCAAGGTAAAAGTATTGCCTAAAATGCTATAGTTTGTAAATTCAGATAGAACTGAAAATTACATGTACCGAATAGCTGTGAGAGAAGGAATACTTAAGAGAGGGGACAATAGTAGTCAATTTGATATTTGTACCCAGCTACTGTATGGCATTGGTGACGTGAGTGTAGAAAAAGAAATAGTATTAATGCCAAACAAATCGCTGTAAATGTTATACAGAAGGTCACAAATGCAATAGCCGGTGTCACTCTAGTTTGACATATAACAATAAAAACTGATTAATGTCTTACTTTACTGTCATATGTTTATCATTTTATTGATCATTTTAGAAAAAAGTTTTAACCAAGAATACTGTTTGTCTATGTCAGTGAATAACCCAAATTAGTCAATATGCCAAGAAAATCTCTCATATTATAGTCACTTTGTAGATTGCCTGTAAATTTAGCTAATTTCTAAATTGATTGGGTGGATCAGGCAATTCATATATCGTCTGAAAAGTTTCGTCACTTCACAAAGGTTGCATCAAGATTAGAAATAATATTCTAACTAAGTGTTTAGGAATTCAAAGATTACACCCTATGAGTGGGAGCATTTTTCAAATAAATTTTGTAATATGTATCATTTTCGAAAGAAAATATATCTAAACTTCTTTTTCAATGTTTATATTCGAGGCTCTAAAACAAGAGAAAATCCTGAAATTATTTTTTTATCATGTTTTCATGTACTCCTACATAAAAATTATTTTCGCCATTTTTTTTAGAAGGGGACTACATTACAAGATGTGAAGAAAATCTTTATAATTAATTGAATGTGATGTGGATATTATATTGTTTACATATATGCTGGCTTTAGTATCATCATGGCCATATTTATGGAAACAAGATATAATACTAAATTACTTATGCTCGAAAAATTTGCCAGTTCCTAACTTGCCTTTTAGATAAAGAAAATACATAAAATAGAATAATAAACTACATATTCCTCATTGATGGGATATATTTTGTCAGCAACCAGTTGACACCAATAATGTTGTTTAGACAAGACGGAAGCGAGAGGAGAGAGAGAGAGAGAGAGAGAGAAAGAGAGAGAGAGAGCGAGAGGAGGACGAGAGAGATGAGAGAGAGAGAGAGATAGAGAGAGAGAGAGATAGCTATTAAGAAGAGAAGAATAAGTAAGGTGGAAGAGATGCAACGCTCCTTCTTTTGGAGATAGGACAAGCGTGACTTCAGTGATAAAACTGACAAAATATCAAATTTTCTGCTGGAAAATAAGAGATATGACATTGAAATTTAATGTGAATACTCTCTCTTGCAATGTCAAACTTTCCCTTGATTAACGAAGGAAACTATGACCATAGAGATATGAAAAACTTTTAGAAGCGGCGCTCGTCCAATTACATTCTACTTAAGTTTAGTATGTATTCCGAAGAGATAAAATATTTACCGAATCATATTTCAGATAAGTTCATTAGGTTACGCTCAGATTTTCTTGCACCAGCATCAAAGTGTAAGGATCCGTTCTAGAATTAACGTTAAATACGGAATTGAAATAAATGAAAACTTTGAGCGGTTAAAGAAAATTATTTTGTAAAATCTTTAAAATTCTCTTTGTAATGTTAAAACTTTGTGTGGATAAAGAAAATTATTTTGTAAAACTTTAAAACGTTTGAGTGATTAAAGGAAACTATTTTTGTAAAAACTTTAAACTCTCTTAGCAATTTTAAAACTTTGATTGGTCAAAAAATTTACTATGTAAAAACTTTAAAGGCTCTTTGCAATTTTAAAACTTTGAGTGGTTAAAGAAAATAGTGTTGAAAAACTGTAAAACGCTCTAATATTGGGACGTTTTTTTTTTCCTGTAATTCGGACCCGTGTGCTTCTGGATCCATCATAACAGTTTTGTTGCTTTTTTTTTATTGACAATTCTTAATTCATATGTTGGAAAATATTGAATAACAATAAAATATAACCTCTCTCTTTTCATCCGTCTAACAAACGCAATTATACATTTTTCTCTTGCTGCACCTTTTCGCGTAATAAAATGCTGCACATATAGTAAAAGCTGAAAGAAATTTAGACTTATTCAAAAGACGAAGCTCGACAGTGAAGGCTTAACATGTTTAATAAAATTGTGGTGGAATAGGTGAAGGTAACGGGAGAAGAATAAAAAGAAGGTGCATAAATACCGGAGATATTTTTGAGGACGATATGACTTCCTGTAAACAGATTATTGATTAAATTTAAATAGCGGTTGTCCTTACATGTTAGACGTTTGATGTTTACTTCGACGTTGGCCTTACCAGTTGTATATTTGAAAGGCAAGTAATACTGAGGAATTTCAACAGTTTACAGGTGAAAAGGAAAGGAATTGATTACTTTTATAGGACTACAAGTAATACATAGGCTAATGTTATCTTATATTGTAAAAGTCAAATAGAATACGAATATATAAATTTTTCTTGTTTCGTGTGTAGTGAACTCTATGAAATAATTGATGTTTCTTCGCACATTATTTCTCTTTTCATATTTTAAACGGCAATTTTTTTCCATAACAGTAAATAAAATGGCAAGATCAATCATTGTACATACTCTCCCAATCTTGTGTAAAGATGGTCAAATCCTCCTCGAGTTATCTGGGAACATTAATTAGGTTTTCGGTGTTTTATGCCATCTGGTAATAACAAATCAATATATCTTTGGCATCATTTTCGTTTCTTTCCTTTGTTAATAATTTTTTTTTTTTTTCAACTCTTTAAAGCTTCTTCATTTGTTTTTACAGCTGTTATTCGTGTTCAGTTTCCTATTCATTCAGTGATCCTTTTCTGGACATTATCCTCATACTTGTACTGCTCTCTTTGCGTTTGCGTCCTTTGCATGATCGAATTCGAGACATTTCGAGAAATCAGTAAATCTAAAAATTGACTCTAATCTTGGAAGTATTTCTATTCCCCTTTATTTTTTTTCTTGAGTAAACATATAACTCATCAAACGCTTCACCTTCTGCATTTATTCTGGATTATATGATTTAATGACTTTTACTTTCCTATAATGCTCACCCTGGAATCCTATCTGTGACGAGTCTTCTTCATTTTTGCTTATAATAATTGCCAATATTTTTTCTCAATTAATTCACAAACCATTCTTCCGTTAAATTATTTTGTTTAGTTTACTTCGATAATGTATATTTCTTATATTTTTTTTTATGTTCCCAACATTGAAAAAAACGGATAAGATGAAAATATTTTGTAAAATCTGTCTAAGCATCGTTGTATCATAGCTACTACCTAGGCATTACACTTGACTGTCTTCTGAATACGGAGAAACTGTCAATTATTACGTTTATATACCATATTTCTTCTCGTTTTCGTCGTCTTTTCTTAGTTTGATGAACACAGTTTCGTCTGTTTCTAGTATTCACTCTTCAATTCCGTAGTAAGTTTATTGTAAATAATTTTATAAATATTGGGATTTAAACATTTCCATTTATATTCGAAAAGATTTAAGAAAATTGCTGAACGCCGACAGAAAAGACGATATAGAAGTGTTTACCCCGTTGATGTAATTCAAAAGAATGTTAATTGCTATTACAATCGCTTATGTTAGACTTTAATTAATGATAACTGTTCTACGGATTGTAAGTCAAATATTTTTTACGTGTAACACTTCTGTAACCTTTCGTGGCTCTTATTCAGCTTCCTCGCTAATAGACATTATGAGGTTTTGTTGTTTTAACGAAGACAAAGAGAAATGCCTATCACTTCTCCCTAAACATCATGTCACAATGCAGCATCTCTCTCTCTCTCTCTCTCTCGTGCCACACACATACACGCGTGCGCGCGCGTTGGGCAATCTGCCGTTGGTTCTTCGACCATGAGAAACCTATTGTTTGTCGTAGACTCTCATTTATGCTTTCTTTTGTATTCCTTCATACTAGGGAAGCAGATGTTTCAAGAATAATCTTTCCTTCAACTGCAACGGCGAGAAATCTCGGAATATTTATTTTTCACAGTTTGGAGCAAATTCTCTCGCCTTTGAATCATACTCCTTCATTTGTATCCTGGAAGCTTCTTCTTTTCTTTTCTTTATAGAAGAAAAAAAAAAAAAACAAAACCATTTCCGATGTTTCACCTTTATGCTTGACATGTTGTAATGCTAAAAATCCCATTCATTTTCCTGCTTAATTTTTCTTACGTTTCCACCATCTTATTGCATCATAATTGTGTTGTCTTGTAATGATAGCTATAAGAAATAATATTAGATAGGGTAGCATAAAAACACACAAGAGAGAATAATCAGAGTACAGTGAAAATAACGAGAGAGAGAGAGAGAGAGAGAGAGAGAGAGAGAGAGAGAGAGAGAGAGAGAGAGAATTAAGCTTTGGTGTGTGAGTCAAATCTGATCAACAACCATAGACGTAACAAACCATAGTCACAGGACGTTGGCGAGAGGCGGGACAGCGGCAACAGCCATAACACCGTCGCGATAGGAATCTTAAGACCTGTGACCTCGCACCAGATTCACTCAGCTTCTATCGATAATGAAGCTCCACCTCCAGGAGGATGTATTAACATGTTAATTAACTCACT
>NC_087220.1:7257855-7260355 GCF_015104395.2 Macrobrachium nipponense
TCACTCTCCTCACTGTGTGTGCTGTTTCTAGGAGCTCACTCTCCTACATGAGTCCTGGAGCTAATTCGATATCTAGTGTTCCTATGATTATGGGTAAAATTTCCACTGGCATATTCTTCTTCTTCTTCTTCTTCTTCTTCTTCTTCTTCTTATTATTATTATTATTATTATTATTATTATTATTAATTATTATTATTGTTGTTGTTGTTGTTGTTGTACTTAGGAAGCAGACCCTCTTTCAAGCATACTTTATTAATTAATTAATTTCGGAAACTGGCTACCTTCAACAGCATTACACTTGTAGAGATACTTCTCTATTTTCCGAATAGCGGGTTTTTTCCCTGCTACTTTTTAACACAGGCTAGTGGGAGCGCCATGATCAAATACAGTGTCAAACGGTTACAGCGAGTGCCCCGCCAGATTAAAAAGCACGACCATCAGGGCCTCCATCAGGATAAGCCCACTCTCCCACTGCTCGACCTGGCAGGACACTCATTCAGGAACTCGGACAGCGACTCCCAATTTACTCGTAAATAACTAGGTATTCGAAAAAATTAAATTAATCAACGAGAAATCCGTATAGCCCTGGAGAAATGGTACAGTAGTGAGAACCCACAGCCCCGTCCCCAGGATGATATCAAGCTGTATTATAAAGCCTTCATGAGTTCGCATTACCGTGAAGAAGAGGACTCCGTTAAGAAGAATATTTCCGACAATGTAATCTCGATCGACGACACCAAGAAAATCGACTTAATTATATATTACCAGAATCGGAGGACGCGAGACCTAATTATTAAAAATAACCCCTCCCCACAGGTACGAGATCCCTTGAAGTAGACGTATGTGGTTTACCAATAAACACATGCTCAGTCTGCGGGTTACAGCGACGCATACGTTGGTATAACTAGCATGCGCCTGTCTAGAGAGTCTCATGCCACGCCTAGGAGACTATTAAGAATCATGCCCGTACCAAACATCAAGAGGCCATCTCCTGATGTGATTTATCCAGGACCTTGTATGTAACCGATTCTTGTAACAAAAACGCAAGTGTGGACGGTTTCCTCGAACCCAAACCCCGAACCCCGCGAGGTTCGAGGCTCAGTTCGCCCTCCGTCCGGCAATTGTCAGTTTTTTGGGCCCCGAATCAAAGGGAGGTCTCTTTGAACGTTTACGCCATGTGTGGACGGGACCTGTATTACACGCGTAACAACAGAGGTTACTGAACTTGTTAACACCGACTATGAACAAGGCCGTCCATAGTAGAGTCCCTTGTTTTTGGTTTGGTCAGTCAGTACGTATATGGATATCATGGCTGATTGGAGTGAGGAAGAGGTCCTTCAAATTTATTAGTTATTACGAAGAACAGACTTTACTGTGGCCAGAAACTTCTTGAAATCTCATGTCAGCGAGTAACTCCCGACCACTGTATTCTACCCTTCTAGTATATAACCTTGATTGCCACCATCTTCTTTTATTTCGCTTCATCTTCGTTAAATAATGTATATAAATTTCTCGGCAGCTGCTACTTGCATGGTGGCCATCGTCGGTAAACCACCCGGACAGAGACAGACTGATGATCGCAGTGGATTGAAATGAAGTTACGTGCTTAACGTGGTTACGGTTCGTCCTCAACATTTTGACACCCTTGTTAGCCATGACGTCCTGCAGCGTAACACACATAAGAGCCGAACCTTGTATGTGTAACTGAGTTACGCATATACGGTTACAAGGAGTCCAAAATGTTGAGGACGAACCGTTACCACGTTAAAGACGTAACTTCATTACAATCCACTGCGATCATCAGTCTGTCTCTGTCCGGGTTGTTTACTGACGATGTCCCACCATGCAAGTAGCAGCTGCCCCGTATATTTATACATATTATTTAACGAAGATGAAGCGAAATAAAAGAAGATGGTGGCAATCAAGGTTATATACTAGAAGGGTAGAATACAGTGGTCAAGAATTACTCAGCTGACATGAGATTCCAAGAAGTTTCTGGCCACACTAAAGGACAGTTTGACATTTAGTGAGTCGCTCTCTCTCTCTCTCATCTCTCTCTCCTCTCTCATCTCTCTCTCTCTCTCTCTCTATTTTGTGTGAATAGTCAATGATTACGTGGAGTCATCTTATAAATGAATAATGAACTATTATTGGAAGAGAGGATCATTATATTGAAGACAAAGGCGCATGGCGGACCGAAATGTAAATACCATGAAAAATAGTAAATCAGAATTTACATTTTACAGCAATGGTCTTTTTAATGAATTTTTCTGCTATTAATTTTTTCGTACGTTACATTTATATTTTGTGAGTATATAATCACTTCAGTATAACTACATTTTATGCTAATATGGATTCCAGATCCCCAAAATAAGTGTTAGGCACCAGCAGTGCTTACCTAGCCTTTGAAATAATGAAGAGTAACGTGCATTTTAAGGATTTAGTGGCTAACATGGTCGCCATTTTGGAAATTAAACCTTTTGCAGGGTCAGATTGTGGT
>NC_087220.1:7265355-7267855 GCF_015104395.2 Macrobrachium nipponense
TGGTGCTTCAACTTAGTAAATCAAAGGTTCTTATTTGTAAACTTCAGGATCTTAGAGTTGGTGGATGCATTTTATGATTAATTCAAGATTTCCTAACAAATAGGCAGCACTAAGCTGTTGTCGGGATCTTTACCGTACCAAGACCTATTGTTTGGAGCTCTACAGATTAGTGTTTTTGGTCAGCTGCTATTTTGAGTGTATACAAGATTGTTCAGTATGACTATGATGTTACACTTGTAGGTGTAGTAAAGTGTCCACTTAAGTAAAATGAAGCTGTTGATCTTGCCGTCCTGCCTTTTGGTGAAGAAGAATCCCCTTGCCTTTTGAAACAGAAAAATTGGCCAACGTACTGCATAAATTTGCTTGCATGTCGATGGGAAACTGCCATCTGAGGTCTTGCAGCAAAACAATAAATAATAATGACAGAAATCTTACACAATGAGCCGCATTTTTAAATTGATCGTAATTCTCCCCAAAGGCAATTAACATCCTGTTATTCCCTTTTGCTTGGACTAGAATTGAAGATCAATCTTCCAAACGGCAGTCTACGTGAATGGACGAAGAATACACCAGAGGTGGGCTGAAAGGATTAGCTGCATGTTACTTGTGAATGTAAGTGATTGTTTAGGTCCATTATATATATATATATATATATATATATATATATATATATATATATATATATATATATATATATATATATATATATATATATATATATATCTATGTATATATATATATATATATATATATATATATATATATATATATATATATATATATATATATATATATACATATATATATATATATATACTATATATATATATATATATATATATATATATATATATATATATATATATATATATATATGTAAGTGTTTACATATATATGAGGAATGTATGTGACATTCCTATATAAAAAAAACTAAAAACTAGGTTGTTAATTAAACCAATGACCCAAGGGGTCATATAAGAACTTACAGGAGTGTGATAGGCATTGATAATGTAATGTTGACTAAGCCTTGACGTGTTGTATTAGCGTCCTAATTTGTAAAAACCTGTAGTCATCAAATCCATTGTTTGTGACTCGTCAACAATGCTTTCGCTTGAGAAACCATGTTGACCTATACCCACAAAGCGTGCTACGTGACTTTTGTCTCATATGTTAATCTGTATGTATGTTTCGTTAATGCTGAGCTAATGTTTGATTTTGTAATTGCGTTGATTTTGTAATTGCGTTGATTTTGTAATTGCGTTGCATCTCAGACTTCTACTTCCTCTCTTAGAATCAAGTTCTCTGTACAACTTCTTCACTCACTCAAGATATGTAGTTTCGCAAATACATTGTTAAGTTTTAACTACATGAGTTTTAAACGTCTTCACCTTGATACCCAAAGAAGATACTGAAGAAACTTAGAATTATCATCACAATCGATGATACTCCGATGAGGATGGGAAGTATACAACAGATACTTTCGTATAACATCGCAGGTCTTTATAACCCAATGGGGCGCCTTGTTAGACAAAGGCGGAGCCCCTACATATATATATATATATATATATATCTATATATATATATATATATATATATATGAATAACTACATATTACGCATGCATACTTTACTAGAGGATGAAATAACTTACAAAAAACTCGCAAAAAATCCGTTGGACCAAGTAATAAAAAACTTTAATATCAATATCAAACAAATTCTTAAAGATAAAAAAGAACTTTTGTGTAAGTTAACTGTAAAGTGTCCCATCATTACCTTATTTATATTGCCTAGTCAAAACTCATAAGGAAAGCAAACCTATGCGCCCAATTATTAGTACTGTAGGATCAATTGCTTATAAACTATATAAATATCTTACTAAACTGTTTTCCACGCTACTAGGAACTGTATCTAATTCACACATCCGGAATTCTCTTGATCTTGTGGAAAAATTAAATAACATTGTACTAAACCCTAGCGATATTTTTGTCAGTTTTTGATGTATGTTCTTTGTTTACAAAAGTCCCTATTGACTCTGTGCTAGATATTTAAGTAATGAACTTGTACTGCATGAATTGCCTCATGTCCGTTAGTCACATAATTTCCTTAATTAAGTTATGTATTTGTGATTGCAGATTTATTTTTTAATGGAGAATATTACCAACAAATATTTGGTATGGCCATGGGTAACCCTTTATCACCTCTCCTTTCAAACTTATATATGGAATTTTTTGAGAGACAACACCTCCCGAATATCACACTTATCCCCTTAAAAATGGTACTGATATGTCGATGATATCTTAGTAGTCTTACCTGGTGGTATCGATGTAAATGATTTACTGTCTAAATTGAATAATTTAGTGCCATCCACAAAATTCACTGTTGAAATTGAATAACAATGTCATCCCTTACCTAGATGTATTAATACATAGAGAATCTTTCCAATGCAAACTCAGTATTCATAAAAAACCCACAAATAATTTAACATATGTGCATTTTTATTC
>NC_087220.1:7272855-7285355 GCF_015104395.2 Macrobrachium nipponense
CCATCAAGATTTTATCAAGAATATAAAGACCTGAATCAAAGGATTATTCTGATAACAAAAGTATTTAAAGTGCCCTGACAACCTCTTGACATCCCGTTGTCTTCTAATTTCTTTTAAATCCCTAATAACTAAAATGGGGATAAATGCAGAAGCCCTCTCCTTCTGCAGAAGGATTGGAACAGAAGCACGGTAATGGAAGTGAGGTACCACTGAGCGTATCATGTTTGCGAAGACAGATATTGATTCATTTAACCTTATATATACATACATACATATATATATATATATATATATATATATATATATATATATATATATATATATATATATATATACATATATTACATATATATATATTATAATTATATATATATATATATATATACTATATATATATATATTATATATATATATATATATATATATATATATATATATATATATATATATCTATATCTATATATATATATATATATATATATATATATATATATATATATATATATATATATATATATATTATATATATATATATATATATATATATATATATATATATATATATCTGTTGAGTTCAGATACACTTTACTGGAGGTGAAATTTATTAAGACTACTGGCATGTAGAGTCAAGGTTAGGTCACTGTGCCCCGAAAAAGTATTTAGAAAAAAAGAAAATAATATGAATCTATGCAGCCATAAAAGAGTTAGCTTATATGATATGGTCTCAGTGTTTCAGGGAAAAATATATATAAATGTTACTTTCAAGATTGGATCAGCTTTGTTTTCAGTTCCAATAATAAAATTTTTGTTCAACAGTACATTAGTGTGAATTACCTTCCGTTTTAGAATTACTTTATAAATAATATACAAAAATAGAATTAATCAATGAATTAAGAAGATATAAGAGAAAAGTATGTTCGTCGACACCAAGCCACGTTCGAGGTTAATTTCATTTTGAATGTCTGGGGGTTCCATAAAATATGGCTGTGGATTATATGGGGGACAGGGAAAGGGAAGAGAAAGTTAATTACCATAAGACGAAGCGATAAGACGACTCACTTTGTTTTTAATTTGAGTCTTTTTCCCCAGTTTTAATTAAAAATGATAATTAGTGCCCCTTAATGAACTTTAGAATTTTTCTATAGGAATAGTATAAAAAGAAAGTATATCTATAGTATATCACGTTCCACTCTCAAACATACCTTCTTTGGTTTGTTTCCAGAATTCTTTTCCACATTTCCTTCCCCCTGTCTTTTATTATTATTATTATTATTATTATTATTATTTTTTTTTTGTTTTTTTTTTTTTTTTTGCTCTATCACAGTCCTCCAATTCGACTGGGTGGTATTTATAGTGTGGGGTTCCGGGTTGCATCCTGCCTCCTTAGGAGTCCATCACTCTTCTTACTATGTGTGCCGTTTCTAGGATCACACTCTTCTGCATGAGTCCTGGAGCTACTTCAGCCTCTAGTTTTTCTAGATTCCTTTTCAGGGATCTTGGGATCGTGCCTAGTGCTCCTATGATTATGGGAACGATTTCCACTGGCATATCCCATATCCTTCTTATTTCTATTTGCAGATGTTGACGCAGTCCTCCATACTTAGTAGTCCTCTCCCTCCTTCCTTTCGTGTTATGTATAGTCTGTCCGTATTTGCTCTTGGGTGTAGTGCTTTGTGTATTGTCATTTGTTTCCTGGTTTTTTCTGATCTATGCTGCGGAGTTCTGCCTTCGTCCATTCCACTATTCCTGCGCTGTATCTGATTACTGGCACTGCCCATGTGTTTATGGCTTTTATCATATTTCCGGCGTTGAGTTTTGACTTGAGTATCGCCTTGAGTCTCTGCATATATTCTTTCCTGATCGTCCTTCATCTCTTGGTGTTTTATATCTCCTCCTTCCATTATTCCAGGTATTTGTATCCTGTCTCATCTATGTGTTTGATGTTGCTCCCATCTGGTAGCTTTATCCCTTCAGTTCTCGTTACTTTGCCTTTTTGTATGTTGACTAAGGCGCATTTTTTCTATTCCAAACTCCATCCTGATGTCCCCAGATACAATCCTTACAGTCTGGATTAGGGTATCTATTTCCTTGATGCTCTTACCATACAGCTTGATGTCGTCCATGAACATCAGATGGTTGATTTTGTTGCCTCTTTTCTTGAGTTGGTACCCGGCATCCATCTTCTGTAGTACTTTTGTCATGGGAATCATGGCTACTACGAAGAGTAGTGGGGACAGTGAGTCGCCCTGGTAGATCCCTCTCCTGATATTAAACCTGCTGCAGTCTTATTCCAGAGCTTGTAAGTATTGTATTCCAGTTGCGCATTGTATTTTTGAGGAAGCTGATGGTATTTTCCTCTGCCCCATATATTTTCAGGCATTCTATTAGCCATGTGTGTGGTATCATGTCGAAGGCTTTCTTATAGTCTATCCATGCCATGCTTAGGTTGGTTTTCCTTCTCCTACTGTTCTTCATTACCATTTTGTCTATCAGGAGCTGGTCTTTTGTGCCCCTACACTTCCTTCTGCAGCCTTTCTGTTGGTGGGGGATGGTGTTTGTCTCCTCTAGGTAGTTGTATAGCCTTTCACTGATGATACCTGTTAGTAACTTCCACATTATTGTAGACAGGTGATAGGCCTGTAGTTACTGGCTATATTTCCCTTACTCTTGTCTTTTTGTACTAAGGATGTTCTTCCTGTGGTCATCCATTTGGGTGCTTGGTGATTTGAGATACAATGCTGGAGTTGTTCTGCTATTCGTGGGTGTAGGGCCTTGAAGTTTTTGAGCCAGTATCCATGGACTTCATCGGGACCTGGGGCTTTCCAGTTTGGCATTTTCTTTATTATTATTATTATTATTATTATTATTATTATTATTATTATTATTATTATTATTATTATTATTATTAAAGAACTCGACAGAAAACTTTTAGTAGAGTCCTTTTATGTTTCTCTTAAAAATTACAAAAAACTTTTATTTTGCAACAGTAGGTATTTTAGGTAGTTCTCAACGGTAGTTTTAAAGCCTCTTTTAGTTACTCAAATATTTTTTATTAAACGTTGAATTTTGCTTGGAACACAAGCTGGACCAGTATCTTAATTTATCGATTTTTGTATTAAAGTTCTTTTTGTGTTGCAAGCTCGACTTTCCTTATTTTTTGTATTTTATACGCCATCTTAACCCTTAAACGCCGAAGCGGTAAAAAAAAAAAATGTCTCCCGTGTGCCGGAGACGTTTCAGAATGAGCGCGGGAGCGGAAAAATATTTTTTTCAAAAAATCATAGCGCGCTGAGTTTTTGAAGATTAAGAGTTCATTTTTGGCTCCTTTTTTTGTCATTGCCTGAAGTTTAGTATGCAACCATCAGAAATGAAAAAATTATCATTATCATATATAAATAATGCGATATATGATAGCGCAAAACGAAATTTCATATATAATTGTATTCAAATCGCGCTGTGCGCAAAACGGTTGAAGGTAACAAGTTACTTTTTTTTTCGTTGTAATGTACACTAAATTGCAATCATTTTGGTATATAACAAATTGTAAAACGATAAAAGCAACACAGAGAAAATATTATCACAAAATAATGCATGAATTCGTAACGCGCAGACGTAAACACATATTTTTTTTTAAAAAAAATTCACCATAAATTAAAATCTGATTGTTGTTCTAGAGGACTTTCCAATTTCTTTCAAAATTGAAAGACAAAAAAAAAAAAAAATGCTTGACTAATTACTTATAAGCTGTGAGAATATTAGCTTACTAATGCAGTTTTCGACCATATCTGACGAGTTAAAGTTGACCGAATGTTGAATTTTTTTTATATATTTTTTTTTATATGAAATTATTTCGGAAATAAGAAAAGCTACAACCTTCAAATATTTTTCGTTTTATTCTACATGAAATTGCGCACATATTCATATATAAAACTCTATGAAATGCCTAATATGAAATGGAGCAAATATTCCGAGAATGGACTTACGCATTTCGGAGATTTGTGGTGGAGAATCCGTGCGCGGAGGGAAGGAAAGTTTTTTTTTTTTTTTTTTTTTAAATTCACCATAAATTTAAATATTGTGCTAGAGACTTCGAATTTGTTTCACGATGAAGATAAATGACTGAATATTACTAGACTGTAAGAATTTTATCTTACAATTGCGTTTTTGACCATTTCGGTAGAGTCAAATTTGACCGAACGGGGTTTATTTTCTATTTATCGTGATTTATATGCAAATATTTCGAAAATGAGAAAAGCTACAACCTTCAACTATTTATTGTTGTATTATACATGCAAATTGCGCACATTTTCATATATAAAACGTTATGTAACGGCTAATTTAAAATGGTGCAAACATTACCACAATCGC
Source organism: Macrobrachium nipponense (assembly GCF_015104395.2). NCBI lineage: Eukaryota > Metazoa > Arthropoda > Malacostraca > Decapoda > Palaemonidae > Macrobrachium > Macrobrachium nipponense. Next base: position 7,277,224 of record NC_087220.1, read on the forward strand.
ACGTATGATTTTTTCGGAAGAGTTTAACCTTCGCGTGGGCGGACGTAAAGAAAATTTTATTTTTTTTCATAAATTCACCATAAATCGAAATTATGTTTTGCTAGAGACTTCCAATTCTTTGCAAAATGAAGGTAAATGCTTGAATATTACTAGAATATAAGCGTTTTACTTACAATTGCGTTTTTCGACCATTTCGGTAGAGTCAAAATTGACCAAAGGTTGAAAATTTGTCACTTATCATTTTTTTGTTTTTATATGAAAATATTTCAAAATTGATAGAAGCTACAACCATGGGTTGTTTTTGTTTTTAGTTGTATGTGCATGAAATTGCGCACATTTTCATATATAAAACTTTATGTAACGGCTAATTTAAAATGGTGCAAACATTACCACAATCGCATGTATGATTATTTTCGGAAGAGTTACCGCGCGGACGTAAGGAAAAAGTTTTTTCATAAATTCACCATAAATCGAAATATTGTGCTAGAGACTTCCAATTAGTTGCAAAATTAAGTTCAATGATTGAATATTACTAAATATAAGAGTTTTTAGCTTACAATTGCGTTTTTCGACCATTTCGTAGAGTCAAAGTTGACCGAAGGTTGAAATTTTGGCACTTATCGTTATTTATATGAAAATATCTCAAAACTGATAAAAGCTACAATCATGAGTATTTTGTTGTTGTATTCTACACAAAAATTTGCACATTTTCATATATAATAGTCCATGTAACGGCTAATTTAAAATGGTAACAAAATTATGTCAAAGTGACGAAATAATTTCCGAGATGTGTCACAGATACTTTTTAGTGCGGCAAGAAAGAAATTCGCGCTTGCGCGCCTGCGTAACGATTGTAAACAAAACAACACCTTGATCCGTGAACTCCCAGCATCCCCCCAAGGCGCGTGATTCAAGAGTTTTCGGCTGGTAGGCCTAAAAGTATTTTTCCGCGAATTTTTAAAAAACATTTGTATGTCGACGTAAATACGTCCAGTCGGCGTTTAAGGGTTAATATAACAATCCTGTGTCAACAGGCTTGACCCATTTATTTTTATAGTCTATGTTTTATCTTGTAAAGTCTTCATATCTTTTATATAACATTATTAAGCTTGCTTTATGTCATCGCTATATAAACATTAAATGACTTCGGCGAATTTTCTAAAAAATTTATGAATTTGTGGCAAATAATGACAAACAAATATACTATAATATGATAACCTATTATTATTATTATTATTATTATATTATTATTATTATATTATTATTATTATTATTATTATTTCTTCGAACTTTGGAAAGATACAGGTATCGAGTAGTTCTTTTTAATTTGCTTCAGACTCCCTAAGCGTTCGAGAGACTGGAATTATGTTTCTCTGTAGCTAGGTCAGTTTAGCGTTTCCAAATATATTAAATACTCTGGATGTGCTCTGATTTCACTGGACGTCTTCCATTATCCCCCCAGTGATAACAGACCTGCCGATGACACATTATCTAATCTAATTGACATCAGTTAGCTGAAATTATCGTAAACATTAAAATCTTGAAAGTGTTTCGTTATAAACGATTTTGATATTATCCAGTGAACAAATTGTTTTGGAGGTTTTATGACATTAAAATGCCGTTAACATGTCCACAAAGAGAACCAAAAGAAACGTTGATCATGAGCTTTCCTATGACAAGAAATATTCTAATTCATAGAATAATAATAGGCACTACTGATAATCAGATAATTTCTATTGAAAAACCTCTCGAAATGTTAACGAGCAAACATGTCTGAGAGCCTCTCAATAGGATTCGACAAGATAAGTCTGTCTAGGAATATATATAGAAATTAGGATTTCAGTATTTAGAAAAAAAATCAATCACATTTTTATGTAAGGTAGAGTCTTTACATTTCTTCGAGTGGAAAAAAGTAAGATTTAAATATCAATTATTTGCAGAAGCAAGGAATTGATATTTAAATCTTACTTTTTTCCACTCGAAGAAATGTAAAGACTCTACCTTACATAAAAATGTGATTGATTTTTTTTCTAAATACTGAAATCCTAATTTCTTATTTATGTATAAAGCATTCCTAGACAGACTTACCTTGTCAAATCCTATTGAGAAGCTCTCAGACATGTTTTGCTCGTTAACATTTCGAGAGTTTTTCAATAGAAATTATCTGATTATCAGTAGTGCCTATTACTATTCTATGAATTAGAATATTTTTCCCTTCCATGGCACTGTCAGGACCAGGAATTAGTTAAATAAGAGAGAGAGAGAGAGAGAGAGAGAGAGAGAGAGAGAGAGAGAGAGAGAGAGATCGGGAATCAGTCCGCAAGCTACCATAGCACTCGAACTCGAATAAACATTATAGCGTACATAGAGTTTAAGTGGTTTTTGTGGTTGAGTTCTCAGCATCAATAGGTGAAAGCTATAGTTGCATCAAGTGGCCATCCATTATTATTTTATCAGCAAGGAGTGTTCTGGTATTTTCAAGACCATTAGGCTCTCAAGAGAGGTATAGGTTAATGTCTACTCTGCGTTACATATACCTGCCAAATTTTATATTAAATGACATTTGTGGCTTAATGTCTTCATGTAAAATGTTACGGTGATATAATAAAGTAAACACACACACACACACACACACACACAGATATATATTATATATATATATATATATATATATATATATATATATATATATATATATATTATATATATATATATATATATATATATATATATATATATATATATATATATATATTCTTACAGGCCACTAGGCTTAACATAGTGATCAAATCCATGTAAGGTGGCTGACCAGTGTGCAATGGGAGTATAATGGCAACCAGTCCAGCAGACCACTCTCTCAGTAACCTTTTATTTTATACATTCTCTCTGCTGCCGAGATCTCTGATTTTTAGGCTTATGACAGCGACGCGCGCACTGCCACCATTTTGAGAAAGCTGCGCCGAGTTGACCCCAGGCCAGTCCAGAGAAGTATGGCTCACGAGATTGGGCTATTCTGATGTTAAAAGGACTTCAGTGGACGTACATCCCTGCTATGCATCATAGAGACCACCATTTGCCTCATGCCACGTGACACCAATTCAGAAACCTCAATTCATGAAAGGTAAGCCTAAAACACACTGGAATTCTGTAGACCATTTTCATTCGACTATACTCTATTTTCTTTACTGTTATCAAGAAGCCTACCCGAATTTCCCTGAGGTCTCCCACGTGGATCTCGCTCTTTCTTTGTCACTAGAAGTCGCCCCTTCGACCCATATACAACTTTTCTACGCATGTTTAGTTAGTATCCAGATCAGGAAAACTGCAAATAAATTGTATTTCGGCTCTGCTGTACAGGTGATTATAGCAATTCGGTTAATTCGACACCTCTTTCCTTCAGAGAAATGCCTGTATTGTAAGCGAAGTATGGCAAATATCAGCTCACACTTTCGTTTGTTGACTGTACCGATCTTCCATGCGCGACGAGACAAGAACTTTCACCTTTTACAGCACTGTTAGATAATTACATATACTTATCTATTATTTACATATGTATGCCCTTGGTTATGATTAATTTGTGAGCTATTGGATATGCCAGCGATTCCCTCCATCTCTTTTAACTAACTTGACAGACTGAAATGTATATAAAAGTTAAATACCATCATAGAAATATCATTTGGTAGTGCTGTTCAGGTAATTATAATCACTGATAAGTTTTTATTTTTCATAGTGATTAGAGTTTTTTTTTGTGGTATTGAAACCTGAGCTTCTCTTAATATTTCGAAAGTAATGTCGAAAACAGTTGGTCAACACATTTCCATGAGAGATTGAGTTTCTTAAGTGTAGAAAATGAAAGCGGAAATTATTTTGCTAATTAGCATGGGCCGAAAATTGAGTAACAGTCCGCCAGTATGGAAAGGCCGACAGACAAACCGACACAACCTGAAATTTAAACGACTTTTGAGCACCCCGGACCAACGGCTGAAAAGGGCTTCATTGCATCATGTTTTCTCGGATATATTGGCGACCTCCAGAAAATGTCTCTTATCGCTTGATAGCCATTTCATCTCACTATTTCTGATGTAAGTGTTTTCAGTTAGATGCCTCACCCTATTCAATGTGCCATTTTATAGATATACAGACACAAAATTAAAAGAATATCTACGTTAACATAACAGAAATATAATATAATTTAGTTTCTCCTACTTTTCACCATATGAGTAATTTTACGTTTCCATGAAGAAAAAATAGAAATTATGGACAACCTAGCTGGTATTGCAGGTAGAGATGGCTTCGAGATGTACTGCATAAAGCATATAATAAGGATAAGGAAATTTAATTTATCTATATATTATTATTTATTTATTTATTTTGGCCTATTAATATGAAGAATATCCTGCATTGAGAGGGAAACACAGGGAGCATCTATGTAAAAAAAATTGCCCTGTGATTTTTTATTTTTTTTTTTTGTTTTTTTTTTTTTTTTTTTTTTTTTTTTTTGCGAAGGGGGGTTGGTTTCGAGTGCAGGGGGTAAGGGCGCGATGGCTCTTTTGGCAGGGTTCTTGATAGGCCCATTGTGTATCGCCTTCATGGCTGATCTTGAAATTCCAGCAAAGAGGTCGATATTTGCTGGTTTCTCAGACGCTTCATATCTTTGTTCTCATTTCGAGAGATGCAAAAGCGTTTTGCTGGTCAGCAGGAAAAGGACCTAAGAAAAGCTGAGGTAAACTAAGATGTAATCCAAAGGATTAACTTTGGCTGCAGCCACTCATTCTGTAAGGGTCCACTTAACCTTCCAAAGTCACCAGGTCAATATATCTGTATCAGTGGGATTCTCGTTCGTGAAAGCCTCCCTATCGTCATATTGGGGAGTTATTTTAGCATAGACGAATTGGTGAAGTGGTCTCATTGTCAGGGGATAAGTTTTGACGGCATTTTAGTTTCGTTCTGAAACATCACATCTGCCGTGCCAATGGCGACTAACGCTTCCCATTTTTTCTGAATTTACTTCATATTTTCTGCCTCGAAATTATATAAATTTTACTAGCTTAGCGTCATTATTTTAAGAAAATCTCGACTAATCAAGAAAATTAGTACATTCTTAACACGAAGACGTATTTAGTGTACCGCCATATGACACTCACATGATATGATAAAAAAAAAAAGGAAGTAAGCTGTTCTAGATCAAAATTAGCTTATGTTACCAAAGATTAAGACATCATCGTTATCCATCCAACACAGCACGACGAAAGAGTACCTCTGCAAAACTGAACTCCTCATGCCCTTCCTGTGCTTTATCTTCCACCAATACCCATCATTTCCATTTCTTGTCTCACAGATCTCATCCAAGTAGATCCGGGTCTTCCCACTCATCTGGTGTCCACAGGAGCAGAGCTAACCCTATCACATATGCAGGACCCTCCAAGACCTTCACGTACTATTCTCCAGATGTGGGTAGTGCGAAGGACAATTTAACTTTTTATTATTTTTGTTGTTGAGTTTGGTTAGTCTGTACATTCTGTTTATTTCACGAAAAAAGAAAAAAAATCTTGGAGGTAACATCGTGCAGTTTGGAACAACTACGTCTACCTCTGGAATTTGTTCTGTTAACTTGACGTACCAAATTAGAGTTGTCTAAAGCACTTTATCTTGCTATGGTATCAGACTGACCTCTTCTCCAAAGGATGTGTAATAGCACTAACTTCAAAAGTAGTTAAATTTTCCTAACCGGTCGAGAAAAGGTTTCAAATGTACAGAACGAAATCAAAAGAGAAACCAGAGTTCTGTCTATTAAAATATGCTTTGTGCTCATTTTCTTAGGATTTGTAAAAAAATGTTTTCTTATTCAATCCGGGCAGATGGAAACAAGAGAAAGTTGAAAGAAACGCAAGATAGAAGAGAAATTTAGACTTGCATTCAGGCCTTTGTTCTTTCGTTTCGGACAGCGAGGAATATCAGGGTTAAATCCAAACAGATATGAGCAGCAGTAGGGGCCACCATAAGTAAAAGGAAATGGCATGAGTCAAAGCCATTGCAGAGCAAAACATATTTTCACTAGATTCATATTTTTGACGTAAGGCAATATCAACAGTAAGTGATGCCTCATTAAAAATTTTAATTGCGTTTGGAACTCAAGTGGTGAAAAATAGTTGGATTTCATTTCTTGGTTAATACTATCAATTAATTAGAACGAAATACTTGAAAGCACTGAAACCTTCAATGACGCCAATCGTTATGATCAAAAGCTCAGTCGTTGATTACAAAATATAATAGCAAATGATTAGAATTAATGGAATTTGGAATTGATTTTTTGTATTTGGGCTAAAAAAATAGTTTTCCTGTAAATTCTGCTATTTTGTGAATATTAATATTATTCTTAGAGCGGTGTTGCATCAGCAGCAAAATTAATAAAAAACAATAATGAATGTAAACGCATAGAATAGCCGAAAAACTTTCTTTTTAATGTTTTGCCCAGATACATGATTTTAAAAAAATGAGCAATTGACAAAGAAATTCCCTGAATACTTTAAGCATAAGCAGCTTAGCCAGAATAGCTTTAAAATGAAAACAAAAAGTAAATTGCCTTTCTTAGATGTCATTTTAAAACGAAAATTCACTAGCAGACTATTTTTTCTACAGAAAACCCATCGATTCGTCTATAAATATAAAATTAGTTATACTTACATCCCTGCAAAGAGCCTTTTTCCTCTTCATCCAATTACCTGATTCTTCATACAAAACATTTTTTCAAGCTGTAGATGATTCCGGAGTAGTTCTAAAAGAACAATAATTATACTATATTTTTTTTTCTTTTTAAGAGAAATCTTCAGTTATAGCTTTACACCAAAGGGAGCTCGGGTACTGGGCAAAAGATTATGTTGTAGGAATGTGTCCCTTTTTAGTTTCAATTAAGCGAAGAGACGTTTATAAATGCAATGAAACTGATGTTTTAAAAAGACACACCACAAATAACTTGAGATTGTTTTGTTACAGTAACAACCAGATCAGGTGTTAGAGCAACGGCTGTCAGTTTGCATTTCTGTCATTCAGTTACCTGTTTACTTGCTTCTACGGCAGTTTGGAATATATGGTTCAGATCGATTCACACGACGCTGCTTTACCTCCGACTGATCATGGTGACGCTGACCCTCGCCGGACCGTTCATGGATATTTCCTCGAAAAATCTCGGTTTCTTGCAGTTGCATCCTTGTCTCATTTACAAGATTTATGCAGTTCTCGTAAAAGAGACTAATGGAGCTCATTTGGGTGTCTGGAGAATCATCTGATATGTCAAACATGGTATGCGTCGCATGTTGCAATATTTCTCTCCCTTGTTTCTTATAAGAATAACGAAGAACAGCTCGCCCCATTCACTCTCTCTCTCTCTCTCTCTCTCTCTCTCTCTCTCTCTCTCTCTCTCTCTCTCTCTCTCTCTCTCTCTCTCTCTCTCTCTCTCTCTCTCTTCCAGGCCCAAAGTTTCTCTTGAAAGTGACGTATAGCGAGGAACTACTCAACTACTCATTCTTAGATGCCTGGGAGATCACTGCAGATAATTAGCGAGCACCTGCGCTTGTTTAACAAGTACAATTACATTAGTACTTACTATTCAGTAGATGTCTTCTTCATAACATTTAAAGGGACGTATCCTGAAAGAAGGAGAGAAGTGGCGCTCGAGAGAGATTGTTTTCTGTTCTAAAATATGAACGTTGTGTGTTTTTGCATAATGGAGCGATGTTGTTAACATAGTTGAAAACAGTGCATGATTTTTGCAAAGTGCACAGCCCCAGATGTGGCCTGAGGAAGTACGAGGGCTCCTCTCGTAGGCTGTTGTAGGTGAGATTAGACTCTCATCGTGGCGTGACCTACCGAACAGGTATAAAATTAGCAAATCCAGATTTTTCATGTATAAGGGACGACGCAAAAAATTTCAATATGGCATCAATTAAATTTTTTTTTAAATAATAGGCAAAGCTCCGAATGACCATCAATTGTCACTACTTTTATCATCTTTTATTAAACAACAAGTTCCCCAGTTATTACTCAGATCTCGTAAGTGTCACTTAGCTTTTGTCTTCAGCACTACTTGGTAAACTTTATTCCTTTAAACCCATTTTCCTTTTTTACTTTTATGT
>NC_087220.1:7290355-7292855 GCF_015104395.2 Macrobrachium nipponense
ACTTCGCTTTATATGATTTCAATCTCTATGAAACAAGTCCTGATATTAATATGTATTCAGTTAAGAATTATTTTAAAGAAATATTTCAATTTGTAACGTTTACCAGTTTATTTATTGCAATGAAAATTTAGGTAAAATAATGTAATTAGGGGATAGTAGAATATTATATGAGTAATAACAATGTCCATGCATATGTATTAACTGATTATAATAATAAATGGAAAACATTTAAAAATCATTTAATTTTGGTTAAACAAATGAACATTTTGTTGTGAAAGTACTTGTCAGATAATTTGAATATTTCCTATCATGTTTCCATATTTTTTTCCTGAATATAAATTATATATCAACCTATGAATATTTTTTCATACGTGAAGTAGTTAAACTTTTCGTCACTTCATCGATTTTAATCCAGATTCCAAATATACTTGATTTCAAACATTTAGAAACAGAAAAGGTATTCCAGTTTGGAACATATGTTTTTTCCACCATTTCTAGGAGTATGCTTGTTGGAAACAGATTCACTTCTAATCCCAAATCTCAAAAGAGATATAAATATGAAGTACTGAAAAGGGAACGCAAAATTAAATTATTAAATATTACAGAAGTAGAGTTGGTTTCTGGTTTCTCGACAAATAACTGTAAATTATCACCTTGGAATCATTTCAAGAAATCAAAATAAAGTTTGTTAAGAAAATTCTTTACCAAATATATTTGTTTCTAAAATAAACATGGAAAGCAATTGTATAATGATGTCTTGATTCATTACTTAAAACCAACATGATACATATGCATGTATATACATCCTGGCACTTACCTTATTAAAATGGTTGAAAGAGAGAGAGAGAGAGAGAGAGAAGAGAGGACGAGAGTTGAGGAGAGAGAGAGAGAGAGACGAGAGAGAGAGAGACGAGAGAGACTTGCAGTGGCAAACATTCTCGGTTTTTGTTTTCCTAGTATGACTTGATGTTTAGCCTCATTCATAAAGGGAATTTATAAATAAGAGAGACAGACAGATGGCAAGCATGAATACCCTTGCAATAGTTAAACACCTCACAGATAAGTTCCGATCCAGATTGTTTGAGTGATGCCTTGAGAGAGAGAGAGAGAGAGAGAGACGAGACGAGAGAGACGAGGAGAGAGAGAGAGATGAGAGAGAAGAACATTTTGGTAGAGGTAGTTGCTTATATTGAAGTTGGTGTGCGTAGAGGTGGTATTGCCTAACTACGCAAGAACTAATTTCAGACCTCTTTTAAACTGACTTTATAAGAAATACGTCACCATAACGTCACGAAGCAATTGCTGTAGCCATTCGATTTCCGAAGGTTTTAAAAAAAATAATGAGGAAACTCCATTTGAAGGCATAAAAGAAAAAAAATATCGTACACGTTGACGTCTGTCGTAGTCAGAAGGTGTGTAATATTTAGTGTCCGTTGGCTATATAAATATCAAATTACTATTATAATTGTAATTTTAGACATATTATAATGAGCTGCAATTTTTTTTTCAGTTCCCTGTACGCGTCTAAGCTTCCTTTGACATTTTTGAGGGAAAGTGTCGAAATAGCTTTGATGATCGTACTTAAGAATTTTTATTTTATTGGCAAGGCCAATAAAATGCAAATGCATTTGGCTTAAGATGGACACTGAAAAAATATAATATTTTCGTCGCAAGAGATTTATTAATTAATGAGGGGGTAGTTTTGTCACGGAAACCTTTCATCTGCTAATAGGCTACATATATGCGGATGGTGATGGATTTGTTTCATCTCGTCGAAGAATTACCAGTAAAACCAATGTTGGATTGGTCATACTCAAGGCAAGGGATTTTATATACTCCTGTGTCTTTGGTGTATGGCTATTGTTGGTTGTTAATCAGGCATTTGGCTCAGGTATTTAGGCACGTAAAAGCAAAAGGTTCAGAGTTTCCAAGGTTTTTGTGTCAACGTCTGAATCCTTAGGGATAAATTTCTTTGTTAATTATGAACACAATCATAAATTTTCAATACATTATAATTTGGATGTAATGCAATAAGGCTGTAGCTAATGCAAATTTTCCCATCTGTTACATAGTTATTTTGTTAATTTATTTATTTTTCTATCGAACTGTCAATATATATAGTAACATGAATTTAAAAGGTTCGTTTTTACGTCTTCCTGTGTTCTGTTGGAAATCTCATCAACCCGGGATATGAAACCAGTTCCAATGTGCCTCTGCCATAATTGCAAAACGTCCAAGTGACGAAGATATCAGTCGCAAATATTGGACAAATCCAATTCCTTTGTGTCAGATGTTCCCTGGTGGTTACGAGACGATTGCTTCTCACCTGAAAACTTTCTGGCACCGTTGCAAGTGACAAAGACTTTGTCGTGCACAATTCGGTACCAAAGGTTAACAGAATTTCTTTTCGAGGTCAGTGGTTGCAGCCGTTTATTGATACCGTCATTTTGTTAATAGTAATAGTAATAATAATAGTAATAATATATATATATATATATAT
>NC_087220.1:7295355-7313414 GCF_015104395.2 Macrobrachium nipponense
AGTGCCTATTTTATTAATTCAGTATGCTTTGTTGCCATCGAAAGTATATGTATGTAATGTCAAATGCTGTGTTACATTGACAAACAACAAAATGCTCTATGTAAAATCTCTACCTTATAAAAATTTTGCTAGGGAACCATAAATAAATCACCAGACTACAAGAGGTTTGCCAGTTCCACATGACAGCCATTCATGCAGTAGCAGTTATTACTATACAACAGAGGGAAATTGCAGTAACTTGAAGGAATTTACTCCTCCTCATCTGTGGTGGATCGAAATAGGTTTACAACCCAGTACAAATGAAGAAGAGCCACACGGGAGCTGCATAGTCCGGTGGATGAAGAAATTTAAAGAAACAGGTTTTGTTATTGATAAACCACCGTCTGGTAGACCATGCGTTGATGGGATCGAACTGTAGCATCTGTAGAACAATCCCTTGAAAGAATTCCGAGACAGAGTCTAATACGAGAAATTTTCGGAGATGAGGCTTTCAAAACCTACTGTGCATAAGATTCGACAGGAGAATAAAATTAAAATGAACGTATACAGAAACCAAATGCATCCATTGTTTTTAGAAGCGTATCATCATATACGACTTACTTCCTGTCATCCGTTTCAATGAATGAATAATGATTATGAATTTTTGATCATTCAATGTGTGTATGCAAATATTGTGTTTACTTCTTTATTGTACTTGTTTGTAAACCTTCTTTGGACAGTGACAGTACATTTTAGCTCAGCGAAGCAAAGAACGTAGTTTACTTCCTCTTCTAGTGATGCCATGGATCAACAGCAGTTATGAAAATGAAGTCATTTCTAAGTTTCAGAAAATTGTAAAAAAGTATTAGATAATACAAATAATGAATAAACTCCAAAAAATAACAGATTAACTCTAAAATGTATAGTTATGAAGCTACAAGTATTTTAAATAGCACCATAACTTTATATTTCATAGCTACCTTCATTTTTAAAGTAAAATTGCTGAAATAAACAGAACAGCAAACCACTAACCAACGATAAAAGTGAAAATCATTGAATGGTTATTGGCTGAGTTATAAAATGTATACTATTTTTTTTACACAACATTAAAGTATGTAGAATTGTAAAAGGGTTTTATAATACCCTTGCAGGGTATGAGGAAGTTCATCCCCACTTGTATTTATTGCAAGGAAAATTAAGGTATAGAAATATTCAAATAATCTTTAGTTTGCATCAAACTTTAACAACAAATTTGGATATTTTTTTAACATACAGGTTAATTGCAAGTAATCAGCTATAAAATGCTTCCGAATGAGTAATTTAGCATAATTGTCTCAAAGGGAAATCCTCAAAAGGGTTTATAATCACTTCCTAACTATCGCTTCCCTTCCTGAATGGCATCTCCTTCTTATTTTATATAGGAACAAAAATTCACATACACATATCAGCAATGGATTGGTAAGTGTTATGGGAAACGCTCTTGCAAGAATTAGTATAGCTTCGACATACATTTTGAAAACCTAATAGACTATCTACTACTGGAACATAAATTCTATAGAAAATCAAGATTCACTTCAGTTTACCTTAGTTGAGAGAACAATCATCTATTAATTCAAAAAGGTAAACACGGTAAAAGATAAAATGAAATCTAAAATTTCGTGTAATTCAAGCATAGAAATATTCCCTCTTGCAAATATAAAAAACAAGCTACTTAGATGTTCCAGCCGCCAGCGTCCAGAAGAGATCCTCTTTCCGAAGGCCTGAAATGAAACGAACAAATAAACTCCTGGGACTTCAGGAAGTAATCTTGCTTATCAGGACAACCAGACTAAAGGAAATTCGTTCGACTCTTTTTCTCGTAAAAAATGGCAGTAGAAATTTGGCTTCGTATTTTCCTCGAATGCTTTGCAATTTTATCCTGAGTGAAGATTTGGTTTTGTGCTTTGGCAATGAAATGATTCCACGTCATGTTATTCAGTTTTTAGTAAATATTTTCAAGTTATGATTTAGTACTTTGACGAGAAAGTTTTCCTCATAACCGCATAAATTTAAGAGGAATGTCAGCCTTATTTTGAATAATGAATTGATTGTAAGTTACTGGGTGTTAAGATTTCCAATTTCGTTATGATTTTCTTAAAAATGCCATTAACGTTTTTGTGTATTGTTCCTTCCAGAATTTTAAATGACATCAATGCTCTTTGGGTAAGGCATGTAAAAAAGTATGTACTCAAGACTATCGCTAACTATGATAACGTTTAATGAAGCTCAAACTCGAAGGCAACAAGGCGGTCATGTGAATTTTCGAGTGAAAATTGTTCCACTACATGATCTGTGCACATCCATGGATAAACGGTAACTCGTTAAGGGAAGAAACTGTAATGGATTGGAAATTAATTTGGCTTATTAGACGGTGTCATTTTGTCGTTAGATAGTCATTACGGCGTCTGTTTTCGTCAATTTTAGAGTAGTTGCTCTCTACTCGAATTAATTCACGGAATGGAGGTCGTCTCTCGTATTCAGGAGAGGAATGTCTGAATGATTCTTTTTGAGGGTCTACGATGCTTTTCTATATATGTCTTGGTTAGTCCAAAGTAGCTCTCGTTTATCACTGAAAGAAAGTACAGCATAGTTTTCTGTTCTGGGGTTCTGTACTGTTTTCATGCACTTAAAAACCATGTACACCATATGAATGTAAAACTTCTGATTTTTATTCAATTGGTCATAAATAATATAATTTTTGTTATTATGAGAGGAATGGCATGGCATCACTGATATGCAAATGGGACATTAACTTACTGGACAACTATTTTTCTTAAACTCAGAAGTCTCAATATCATCAGCGTTTTTATTTCTTAAGTTCTTGAAGCTTCAGGTTTACCAACTTCAGAATTCTTAGAATATTTATCATCCTGATTGGTGAACTGTTCTTTGTTTAACTCTTAAAATGATTTTTTTTTTTTTTTTTTTATTCCAGAGACCTTATTACCGCAATTTATAATAATAATTTTTCCAGTACAGTTTATGATCACATTTTGAAGTACTTCAAGAAAGGAGTTCCTTTGAAAACTTCATGCTATAGTTTTCTAAATTCCAGTCACTGAGTGCTAGATCAGTAATATTTGCTTAGTATTGTATGGTTTAAACCTCTCTTACCACTTATGAATAAAAAAGTAGGTCAACCCATCCACTAAATACGGCGTGTTATACTTTGTTATTAACTTATATACCGACTCGGCAGGTATTTGTATTTCTGCATTTGTACAGGAGTACAGTACATGAACTTATCTAGCTGATAATTGCTAGCCTTCGAAATATAGCCCGTTAGTTTGCGAGAAGCTCAGTTCGGGAGACCAGGAAAAAAAAAATGGCTATGTCAAAAAAGTCGACATGATGGTGTTACATTCTTTTTGTCAGTGGCAGTGCAAAGTTCGTTCATATAAAGAATGCTGATACTCAGCGCCTCAGTGGTTGTTTGAACACCGTTCGAAACATGGCTTTTGCGCTGGATCGGATGTTATTTTAGAACCAGGTAAGTCGAGTCTGAGGAAAGTTCATTTGAAAGATGTTAAAATGTCTAGACAGATGTTGTATCATTAAAGGTAGCGAGAACCTCATGGGTGTTATTAGTAACACAATACATGTGTTACTTCGGTAGAATTATTGAGAGGAACACATACATCTTAGACCTCCAAGACTGGAGCAAGATGATCGTTGTTTCAGTGGCTATTGCAGGGGAGCAGAATGAGTTTCCTAAGGCAGAGATGCAAATTAGGAGACAGATTTTTAGGGATTATTTAGCCAATGTTTTCAAACACAAGGTTCATCTCGAAGAGAAGGCAAAGCCTATTTCTGTTCCTTTTTACCGAATTCCTTTTGTAAGGTTAGGGAATAGGTAGAGCAAGAGGTCACCAAATGAGAGTAGGAAGGTAAAATGAGGCCTAGTTCCTTTCCATTTAATTTTCTACTGTTTAGTTTGCAACGACGTTTGGGAAGTTAAGAGTTAGCTCTCTCTCTCTCTCTTAATGTGTCTGTGTGTGAGCGTCCGTGTGGGTGTGTGTCACCGAGTCCTTAATCACCATAGCTCGTTCATGTACACCTGTCGCTACAGTAGTTTCATCTAAAATAAATATTTCATCCTTCTTTCTTGTGTGGCGCCCTCTGGTCTTTAGATTGTTATCAGAAGATGGATGTTTGTTTCTTTGTTTTTAGCTTTTTTCAAATAACAGACAACAATTTCTTGACTAATATGATTATCGATGAATACCGATTAATTTGCTACATCATGCAAGCTTTCAGCAAATCAGCAAAGTAAAAATAGATGTATTCTGATTTTTTGCTAGGAAAAAATATTCGCAACGTCAGTCTTATATAACTATTGCCCCAGTCATTTCTGCCAGAAGAATATATAAATCTGCGACAAGTAACTATATACTATTACCAACATAAAAAAAAATCCACACCTCATGAATTAGATCAGCTCGTACTTCCAGAAAAGATACACTCGAAGTTTATGAGTGATAAAATTCAACAAGAACTCCAGATGCAAGATTTAGGTGACTCGGAGCGACAACGCCACTAAGTTATGAGATTTAGCACCGCATAGAATGTCTTTCGCTCGCCTCTCTGTATAAAACAAAAGAGCATGAAGTAGTCTTGTTTCTTTTTTGAGTTACTTTAACCGTCACTCTGGTCCTTAGTGACTACTAATGTTTTTCGAGAGATGGAAAGCCAAGCAGAGAGTGAGTATAAAAGACTAAGCGCTTAAATCCTCAAAAACTATTGCAGGTGTTGGTTCAGATTATTCCTGCCTTATGGCAGTCCAGACCCTTCTACAAGGCAGCCAATAATAGTGGTAAGGTTTTGAAGGTAGTAACGGGGATATCATCTACTAGATTTAGTGGACTAAATTATTTTAAGCATTTGAACGTCATTTTATCTAAACGAGACTTAAGAAAGTATTAAATATATGGAAATGTAGGTAACAACTAGTATTACTAAGTAAGTAGAATTTGGAATGACAATAATGTCAATGACAGTGCGTCGTTGAGTGAATCCATAAATTATGATCAAGATTACAACCTGTGTTTTAATACTTCAGTTCTGAAAAGTGTTTACTCCATTTTCTTCATAAATTATTCATGGCAGTTTATACAAAGCAAAATTCTACAATTTTAAGTCATAATCAGAACTCGTTGTTGCTGCCAAATCTATAATTATTCAGTTTTCCAAAAGTCGCTATTTTGACCAAAACGAATAACTGTTTCAACGATGATTGAAATTCAATAGGAAGATTTGGGTTGGACCTGTGACTAGACTAAATATTATTGCCGTACGAATTTGGTACCTGATTTTCTTTGGTAATAGTTTATCACGATTTAAAACACTTTATTCACTCATTTATAAAGTATGCCGATTTGATGGTATAATTACCATTGAAGTTCCCTTTAAACCCTAAAATAAATTATTCAAACTTTGAATAACTGGAGTTCAAGTGAAAAAATGAAAAACATATAAACAGATGGAATCAGATAATATTTCTGATTGATTTTTGTTTCAGAATTATAGTTACTTTTCATAAACTTCTTTTTATCGGACAAAAATGTTATATGTCATTGATATATCTCTTTAATGTGCGATGCAGAAATAAAACAACAGTCCCCTTTCATACACTGTTTTAACTGACTAAAAAGTTCTTGTCCTCAAGCGATTAGAAAAATACCGATACTATTCTACCATTGTATTCAAAATGGTACAATCTGTTTTCACCACCAGGGGATATAATTTCAAGATGTCTTCGAGGTATAGCTTTATTTCTTTCTGATCAAGTCATTCCTTTACATATTCGTTTGCACTCACCTTCGGAAAAATCGCTCATGTTGGTACCTGACCGAGGAGAGCATTCTCTCTCTCTCTCTCTCTCTCTCTCTCTCTCTCTCTCTCTCTCTCTCTCTCTCTCTCTCTCTCTCTCTAACAATTTATTCTGCAAAGCTAACAAACAACAAATTAAAAACATGGTAAAGAAGAAAAGAAAATGCACAAATTACTAAAAGGAATGTGATGAATATCTCCCCGAAGCAACTCATCTTAGCAAATACCGAAATTATAAATAGGATTTTTCCCCATTGTTCAGGATGACCATTTCTCACTATGGCCGTGTTACACGCATGTCTGTGCAGATGCGTGATCACCCCAATTAACCATGGCTCCATTGAAACATTCTGCCAAAAAAAGGAACCATCTCTTTTAAAAACCAGTTCATAAAAACACCAACAACACATGAAATACATGTTAAATAATGGCAAAAGAACAATCACGAACACAATCAGTTCAGTAAAGGTTAGTCCTTTTTCTAAGTCTCTTTTACTCTTAAGTGAATGGGAATGTCAATTCCCAGTGTTTCCAACACGTACTTCTAGCCTTGTTAATCACAAAGGAATAAGGAAAATCTTCATCAAGCCCCTTTCCCAACCCTCCCCCCCCTTCACTTAGCATCGATTTCGTAACGCACGAACGAGTTGGAATAATTCCCCGTTTTTTTAACCCGCCCCAAAAGAAATCGATTAGAACCAGACCAAAAGATTCCCCAAAACTACCTATGATGGCCAACCTCTACCCTTGGACAACATGTCAGTCTGGTCCGAACAAATGTTGAGGTCACCGATGATCAATTGCAGAATCTACTTTTGGTCCACATAGATTGTTTCGATGCGCCTCTGGTAAGATTGACAGTACTGAGCCCCAAAGAAAGGATTTTCCTCGTATATAAATCAGCAAAATCATCTCTTTTAAATCTCTTTATGACTTCAAAGCTCCCAGGACCGAGAAAATAAAATCCTGTATTTTTTTCATTCTTTTTCATTCTCTTTCATTAAACGTCGGTCGCAAATAAAAGGTCCTCACGTCTTTTTATATTGCATCGATTACAATAAAGAAAAAAAAAAAAATAAAAAAAATTTTGTCTGATCAAATGAATATTTGAAGAGATATTTCGGTTTTTATTAAGTGAAACTTGAACATTTAATTTCCATCATTCTCTCTACGTGGTAGGTAGCCAGAAGCAACTGCTAAATAAAGAAAAATTCATTGTTTATTGACAGCAATTTATCTATTTTTATCATGCAACAAGATTTTGATATTTATACATGCTATCGCTCTTCCTACTAAAATGACGATCCATTTTTTTTAGATGTTACCCACATAAACAAAACATAATGAAAACCCTTTGATTTTACAAATAAAAGACACACGCTTCGTCACTCAACTTCCATATATTCATGTAGTAAGAATCAGATTCCATCTACGAAAATTTTTGTATAATGTTTATTATTTTTTTTTAATAATTAACGGTAAATTCCAGTCAGATCCCTGTCCTTATTAAATTGAATGGCATTTTATACTTTTATCTGCCAACTGAGAGCAGGAGAACAAACCGAATATATTATTTATCCACCATTTAGTTTTTGTAGATGTCTTAACTTTTAAATTCTCAAAGTTTAAGGTCTCTAAAATGAAGCAGCAGAGACCCGGGATGGTGTGTAATGATCTAAATCTTTCATATGTCGAATAATGCATTCGATATTTACCTGTTCTCACAGAAAATTCCCCGAATGAAAATACAAGCAAAAATTCTTCGGGTGTAGTATGGGTAGTCCTTTAAGTCCTATTTTAGCCAATCTGTACATGGAATACTTTGAAACTACAGTAATAAATGCAATAAAACCCAAAAAAACATGCTGGAGACGATTAAGAGAGTAACTCACACCCTTGGGAAATCCAACCCTTTTGCATTTACCTACCCAAATACCTTAGCCAAATCCCTGATTAACGTCCAACAAAAGACATCGCCCAAAGACTCTGGGGTATATGAGATCCCATGCCAGGACTGTGACCAATCTTACATCGGATTTACAGGTAAATCACTTCCCCAGAGATTAATACAACACAAACGGTCAGTTAGGTATGGACAACAGAACTCGGCTATTTTCAACCATATAAATGAACATAACCATAGAATAAACTGGAATATGTCACGTGTAATTTATAGCAGCAACTGCCGGTACAAGATCAAATGATGGAATCGGCCTTAATAAGAAAGAGAAGCAGGTAATGAACATCTCAAAAAGGGAATTGGACATCGGACATCGTCGACGCAGTGTTCATTCAACCAACGCTTAAGAAGATTAAAGGAAGATTATCAGCGGGGTGACCTAAATTGGCTTACTTGTGGACGAATCTCTGGTATAAATACCACCTTTTCTGTAAACTTTTCTCATTCATATACCTGAAGAGAGAGACAGCAGTCTCTGAAATATAGTACTTTTCTCTCTACATTTTGGTGTTTTTTATGGGCTCCTTTTATTAGATGGAATTCTGTTGTTACAGAACATTTTTACCAGTTCATATATATATATATATATATATATATATATATATATATATATATATATATATATATATATATATATATATATATATATATATATATATATATATATATATATATATATATGATATATATATATATATATATATATATATATATATATGTATATATATATATATATATATATATATATATATATATATATATATATATATATATATATATATATATATATATTATATATATATATATATATATATAGTATATATATATATATATATATGTATATATATATATATATATATATATATATATATATATATATATATATATATATATATATATGTATATATGATATATATATATATATATATATATATATATATATATATATATATATATATATATATATATATCATATATATATATATATATATATATATATATATATATATATATATATATATATATATATATATATATATATTTTAGGGCTGTTGCCTTGTATAATAAGGTGCCCTATGAGGTAATGTTAGAACTGCGATAATCTTACAGCTAAGTCGGTTGGTATTGCACTTCCATATTCAATGGAGTGTCTTGGGGTTTGTAGATCACTTACAAAGTCGGTATTATCTTCTTTGGTTATGACGACGATGTGTTAAACTCATGATGATTCGGTGATGAGGTTCTTGTAGAAAACACAAAGTATAAAAATATATATATCTTCTGAGTTTACATGGTGAAGATCAGGTATGATAGTACAAGTCTTCTAATGACGATAGCTTGATTGCTTCTGCCAATGATGATGGCTAATTCTATTCTCTCTACTTGATAAAGCTTAGGTAAAGAGATACAGGTCTTCTAATGACGATAGCTAACTCTATTCTGCCGTTTCTACTCTCAGTTACAAGTCATAAAGGAGCAGACAGAAGCTCGAACATATGAACATACATACAATGAGAGACACTACAGATCACGTAGGCCGTTTGAATTATAGGTCGTGGTAGTTGTCTCAAGCAGGGAGCTTGAACTAATGTTTCAAAACAAATGAATGACCGCAGATGATGGCATGTCATCTTTAGCGTCTCTAGTCTGATCACATTCCTGCAAGCAATCTGGTTGACCTCTTTAGTTTTAGTCTTTTATATATATATGGACTAACATTCCATATTTTTATTATGTAATCATTACATAAAAGCTCGGTCAGCTACCAAAACCAACCACTGAATATTACTCAAGCTTGACTTGCATTTGACTTATAGGAGTGTGATACAGACACTATGTGAAAATAGAAAGTACTTATAAGTAAAAATAAAATTCATGGTTGTACACAAATACAGATTCAAGTAATAAAATATAGACATAATATGCATATGATATTCGTAAATAATAGTGATCACGTGATATATACTGATACAGTTTTTTCACTTCATCTCATTAAGATACATATGCTACAGAAAATACTAATGTACTCTGATAATCGCATAGAATGAAGATTAACATGATAAAAATCATATTTTTAATTGATAAAATTTCATATATGAATTGATAAAAATTATTAATGTTTATGCTGATTGATTCGTTGATTTTTATGCTAACTGTTATATATCTGATTCATTAATCCATATACTAACTCATATATAACTGCAGATATTGGTAGGATAAAAGGTAACTGATTTGATTATAGGCTACCTGATTTGTTTATACATATAGTATATGGATTCATATATTATGATTATATGTGTCACTTTAAAGAAAAATAGATTCCTATTGCGTACGCAAAGATATATTTCGATTCTGTTATTTATGATCATATATATAGGATACATGATACTTTATATAGGATACATGACCGATGTTATACTGACTAACACATTTAACTAGCATTCGACAACTTTTTGTCCACTACGAGTTCCAGACAACCACCTATAGCGAAATGAAATGGCCAAATCAATATGGTTAAAACAAGGGGAAAATTTGCCTGGGCTGGGGTCCAATGTTCTATTTTGCGCTCATACTTGTTCTCTGCATCCTAAGCCACACGATTACGTTCGCCGATGAATAAAATCACCCTCAGCACGAGTCCTTCGCCAGCAAAGTAGAGTTGAATATCCTTCAGGTTGTAATTGTCAGAAGTATGTCCCTTTTGTAGTCGATTTCCGACAGCCGCCGGAGCATTCCGCATTTAAAACGAGGTTAACGACGGGATACGGGTGTCGGTCGAAGAAGTCCAAGAAATTCCTTTCACATTGTAGGCGGTTGTTACTTGACTGTAGTCCGGTCCGCTGCGACGAACGATTTTTTTGAAGTTTGCGAGGGTGAAAACTCTCGTAACTGTCCAGGATACTGTAAGACCAATGTTCCATTTAATCAGCCTTGCCAGATTGAAATTATACTTGTTACGAGGGTGCCAAGTAAATTCAGACGACATCCCAAATTCACGGGGATGGAAGAAAGCCCTTTTTGAAAACCAAGACTTAACCCGACATGAATTCGCCTGATATTTGTGGAATTCCCAAAAGAGAGCTGTATCAAAACATTTTTTAATCCATGGTATTAATAAGGTAGTGAACCTATCCAGGTGGCTCTGATGACTGGTAAAAATATCCATAATTATAAAAAAAAAAAAAAGAAAAAACACCAGATTATCAATACCAAATCCCCAAGAAAATTCGATACTACTGGTACAGTAAGTTATTAGACAAAGAATTGTGGAAATCGGGAGCTTTTTTTTGTTTTTTAACGATTGCCAAGGCAACATAAGAGTCAAAGAGTATTAGTTAATTCATGCTTCTGTATTTCTCCTATGCCTAACTGAAATTTCAAGCTGTGATAAAGTCTGATCCCTCTGTGCCCCTAAAAAACAAACGTTTCATATTCAATTTCCCCTCGCGCGCATCCTACTGTGGTTAATTTTTTAAATACTTTAGTTAATAGCAGAGGCGATGGCAATGAAAGGAACCCCCACTATGGTAACTAATTTAATTTCTATCTAAAACTTTGGGTTTTTTCAAATAAGAAAATATGACTTTTTTCCCACCATGAATGTGGATTTACTTGAATTGTCATAAACTAATGTTGCCAAGTAAATTTTTATTTCATAATCCCCATGAGACTTGATAAACTTCTCAATTGGCCTATGAGGTTCAGTCAAAAAAATTAATTCATTTTGTTGATTATAGAAATTCTATTTGCTTATTTTGTTTTATTAATTTTAAAATGACTAGGTGCGATTCCTTACCCAACCAGTTTTGGCATTGCAATGCGGGCAATAAGAATAGATTTATGGCTATGTTGATTCCATCATGGACCTATGAACCACATGTGAAGTTCATGTGCTAAGCATTCCTTTCCCTTTCCAGTCCATCAAATTTGCTTCGCAATTGCGGAGACCGACACACACAGATAAAGCCTGTGGTAAGCCGCATTAAGTTGAGGGTAAAAGGAACAATGCTGATACGGTCAATGATTACGTCGTCACTTGGCAGGAGACTGCTCTCAAGCCAGCTAACGAGTTACTACTTTGCTGTAATTAAATACGACTTTAGTATTTTCCAAATGAATGATATTTTTTTTTTAATTTTTTTTTTGTTGATCTCCACCCCCGCGGATCGGTTTCCTCTGACTGGGGAATAATGTACTGTCATTACAAAGAAAAACCTTTAACAGTCGTTTGCATTATTAACTTGTGCTAAGGATCAATAATGTTCGTGGTGTAGATTTCTGGGTACGGCCTATACGATTTCACATATATTAGGTTTCATGTTGGAAATCTTGGCATGCTTGTAAAATAACTGGTAATTATGTTTAAGTGAAAATCTTTCCTTTATTCAAAACTAATGAAAAAAGGGTTTGTTTTCCACATACAAATTTTATATATTACTATTTGCCCCTCTATAAGATTCTTTGCATCAGATATTAACATTTTCACTTCTTAAACTTCCTGACTTTAAAATCTCTTTTGTTTTAATTTTCTTACATTTTATTTTGTTTCTTTATTTTTATTAATTTATTTTTTTTTTTTTTCATTGACTGTACGAATATAAATCACCGGGAACAGCAAACATCTGTTTCAGTAGGTTTTTGAATATGTGTTTTTGAAACTTTTAGGCTTATTTTGTCATTACTAAAGGTCGTTTTAATGTTTAGAGTTTCAAATATCTTTTACGCCATAATATATTTTGGGATATTTAATTAATCCTGATGTTTTTGGAGGTTTCTTTTTGCTTGGTTGGATATTTGTTTGGTGCTTAATTGCTTTTTCCGTCGTGGGATTCCTTTTTTCCTTTTTTGTTATAATTTGTAACCCTTCCGACTTCTTAACGGAGTGTCTTATATTGACTCCTCTTTTGTTAGCCATAATTTAATTTTATTTTTTGTTTTATATCTATTTATTTATATATTATTTGTTTTTTAATATTATTTAATTTGAAACTTTAAATGGGTTGGCTTGAAAATATGTGGAAAAGTGGTTCTAGCGGCGTACCGTATAATGGCTACTTGCGGTATTCAATTTCTATAAGGATAAAAAATATGAAATGATAAAGGGTATTTGAGAAACCGAAAGAAGAACCGCTATAATCCAGTTTCGGATCCAATATCACGAGTTTGGTAACTCCGTAAGGACATGACCACTTTTTTTTTATTTTTAATTTTCTATGCTTATTCTACAAGCCAGCCGATTGACTCTGGGTGATAAAATATGGTATTTGGTTTTTGGGTTTTGGATAACTTGGAAGCGGAATTCCCGCACACGGTTAAGGTTAAAGGAATTATTAATTGATTTACACCACCGCCGAGTCATGGATTATTATTATGTGTTTGAATTGCCATGTTTAACTGATTTAGCAAAACTCAAATAAATATTCCTAGCAGAACTCAATTGCGGTGTTTGTTTTTAGTGCTATTAATTTCTATATAACTTGGCAAGGAACTATTAACACTAAGACGTGTTTATTCCCTCTGTCAGACTCGGTAATTGCTGTTTAAATAATTCTAACCGTGTACTTTCTTTCAAGGATTGATTTGGCAGCAGGATATGGTCCCCTAAACACTGGACAGGTTGTCTTAGGTGTATCCCTTGTTTTCATGACACAGTGTTTACAATTATTTATGTGCTTTTTATATCTGTAAGCATACGATAAAGGCCACAGTCAACACAAGAACAGGTGAAACATTTGGCTTTTCTGTGACCATAATAGAGAAACCCTGAATGAACGGTGAATGCAACCAGTTTATGACGATTTGGTATGAAAAGAATTATTACTTACTACTGAAACCTGGTTTTTTTTGTCGTTGAGGTCCCCACCTTTGCTGGTAGGTTCTTCGGGTTTTCCCTCGTCACCAGGGGGGGGGGACCCTAAATAATTTAATATTACATTTGAAGTTACTGAATTCCTGGGGATAATACACATACTTTTAAATAATACTTTTTGCTTTAGGGTTTGTTTCTGCTCGAAGAGTGTTTTATTGTTTTTTTGCCTTGTAGGCCGACTGACCCTGTTTCCGTTCGAAGTGTTTATTGTTTTGTTTTCTTGTTTTTGCTGCTTGACCCTGTTTTCGTTCGAAGTGTTTATTGTTTTGTTTATCGCTGTTGATCTTGCTTTGTTCAGTTTGTAACATTCTGCGCTCCGACCCAGATATTCAATGCTCGCGATCTCTTGGGTTAAGGAATTTTCTTGTTTAGATACGGTTTTACAATAGGCACGGATGTTTCTATATCTTTTAGTCCAATTAATTGGTTCTTTGCTGTATGGTGCGGGATTGCGGGATAATGCGTCAGCTATGATATTTGCTTTCCCACCCAGGTAGATATCTTATCTTGGCTCCAAAGACCTGAATGATCATTTGTCACCGAGTTCCTTTTGAACTGTGATTAAAGCCTTTGAAAAACTCGGTAAAGGACTCATATTCAGTAAGGACTTTATCAGGATAGCCATAGATTATGAACTTAAAATGTACTAGTGAGTTAAAGATACGTAGCCCTTCCTTGCCTATTACTGTATATTTACTTTCAGAGGGCTTTAGTTTACATGAATAAAAAGCTATAGGAAAGAAACTGTTTATCATGTTACTGAAGTATACCCCTCTTACCCCTTGGTCTGAGGCGTCCTATTGCAATAACAAAAAATTCCTTGTTTAAATCAGGGATTTTTAAGTTAAGTGAGCTGCATTATTCCGCTTTTAAGATATCTAACGCCTGTTGATTGCTTTTCAGACCAAATAAATAAACTACGCCCGTTCTTATCTTGTAAGATCTGTTAAAGGAGCTGTCATGATTGAAGAGTTACATATTTACATACGATTGTAATACCCACTACAGCGCAAAAGTGCTGTATCCCCCTTTTACGCTAATAGGTACCGGGAAGTTATGAATAGCCGACACCTTACCATGGACTACTTTACGACCTTGACTAGACACATAAAACCTAGATAAACATGTTCTTTTTGGTTTTTTTTAAAACTCACATTTAGATATTTTACTCTGAGATTAATTTGTCTTTGTCTCTGTAGCACTAACTCTAGTTTATGTGAATGTACTTCTAAGTATTTAGAAAAGATTATATAAGACCAACCAATAGGCATGCTGGGTATCCCCTAAAAGTCTCCAAACACTATATTGTAATTGGTGCGCAACGTAAGCCGGAGGCATACGTAAAAAACTGATAATGTCCCCTGAGTGTGCTGAAAACGGTGTATGAGGTACAATACTTAGGTATGTATCTGATAAAAGCCTAAAGTAAGTCCAAGCTGGTGAAAAATTTATTCTAACCTAACAGAGATAAGAGTCGTCGTACATGGCCCTGGAAACTATCGGGAGGTCGTTTCCTTGTTTAAGCAACAGAAATCTACGCAGATACGCCAAGTCCGATCTTTTATGGCATGACGTTTGAGGGAAAAATTATATGGGTTTATTTGATTTCCTAATGGCTCCTATTACTAACATTTTTCAACTTCGTCATTTGACTCTAATTTTTAAATTTCCATTGGGAATCTATGCGAAGGTACGTATATAGCTTTAGTTTTTTGTCCTTAGACCGTATTTTGTTTTCTTTTCAATGACATGCGTTTTTTTTCTCAGAGATCACTCCCTTGTGGAGAAACATCCTGGTATTCAGATAAAAGATAAACAAAAATTTTTTGCTGAATCACCTGTGCTTGAATGACTTTAGGCGGATATTACTTTAGAGTAGAGTATAAGCGAGATTCCTCTACGACTGATTGGGCGAGATTAAATTTTAGCAACAATAAAAAATGCGATATTTATAACTTCCGATCACGATATGTATAAGTTTTGTGATCACTAGATTAACTTGTTGCTGTGAGTCAACGTGTCTAGGGCTTTGTTCGCGGAAATCATTTTATTTCAGAGTGTCGGAAGGATTAAAATTTCAGATCCCAGCAAAGTCTTTTTACACGCACTAAGACATTCGAGGGTGCATGCGTCTCAAGATTTTGCGTGCAAACTGCGCTGGCGGTTGTGGGAGAATTCTGTTGGGTCATTTGAACAATGTTTACGATTTATGAGACAAATGTATAGTTCCTCTATATATTATTTAACTGTCTCTTTTTTGGTCGAAAACAAACCTGATTTTAATAATGATGTTTGAAGATTTATAGGATTTGACCTTTGATAAACATGCCTTATTTTGCAGGATGTAAGATAAGATTTTGGATACCCCCTAGATGGATCTTACAATTACACTAGATACAGATCAATGTTTTTTTTATATACTATAGAGGTATCTGTAACCCTCGCTTATCCGACTTCTCCATTAGGGAAGTTCGAACAACAAGGACAGTGAGTCCGTAAATACCGGATGTTACATGTACTAAAGGGATAAAAACAAAACAGATATTCTAATTTTTACGGCGCTTACAGTCGGGCTTAATCCACCACTACTTATAATAACTTATGTATTAAAAAAAAAAAACGAGAACCTGCTCTGATTACTTGATACGGTCGTGTGATTCATAGGAAAAATCCTTTTTAATTCAAAAAGATATTGGCATGCATGATCCAACATCGCTTTTCCCCACTCTGCTAGAGTCGCTTATTGTGTGAATTTGCTATGCTTTGAACACACTTCGGCAGTTTTGACTGACCCTGAACCGCTTGACTGGATGACACAGTATCCAAGTGCTTAAGCAAGATTTGTTTGTTTCTGAAAGGGCTACTGTTTACCTATTTCTTTTTTATAATAATTAGGATCCTTCCTCTTTATTACCATCGGCAAACGTATTGTGTGTTTTTTAGCATTCCTGCTGTTGGTTACGTGTAAAGCAACGAACGTATGAATGACAAACTATTAGGAGTTGAGCAATTATTACTATTAAAATAAGTTATCTCTACTGCGTTATTGTGTACTTGCTGTTTGTTTTCTCTTCTTTGCTTTCAAAATTTGAAATAGTGAGGGATCCTGGTCAGCGCATTTAGCCTAATGAAAGTTTTTTACAGACATGTTATTCCTTATGCAATACAGCCGTATTTTTAAAGTGAAGTTGAATCAAATTGAGGTTCGATATTTTATGTAATTAAAAAAACTCAAGGCTAAAACTGCGATCGGGACTTGCAAATGAGCATTTAATTGTTTTGACTCAAATAGTGTTACCGTCTAATTTACCCAGATTTGTGCGGGCTGTTCCACTTGTTTTTTTGTGTAATTCTTATCACTACTGTGCCTAACGACCCTATCCATGCATCTGTATAAATACAGACGTCCACTGCGTGAACGCATATTAAATGTTTAATATGATTTGTTACGTAAGGGATTAATAATCACCCAAATGATAAAATTAACATAGTATATGATTATCATATTTCAGTAGAACTTCTGGAAACAGACACTCAAAGATAAAAACTCACAGTAGCGAAATCTCAATGATGTAGATAATTTCTGTAAAAAGTAAAAGATTAAGAATGTCTCGTAACTTCAGCAGCCACAAGAATAACGAAATTCGACCTGCAAAGAAAACACTCAGTTTCTCCAAATGAATAAAAAATAAAAAAAATTGTACTTATCTTGCTTTTTGTGGGAAGTCGACAAAAAGGCAGGAAAAAACGGCCTTGGTCCTGGGGGGCCTTCTCTATTTAGCGGATGCCACCTGGTTTTTTGGCTTGAGTTTTCCCCCCCATGCGTCGTTGTTTTGATGATTCAAACCCTTGAAGATCCGATGCTGCAGACGCGTTTCGGTTTGTTCTTAAAGTGCCGGAAACGCTCAATAACGATGTTTTCTTGAATGATCCTAATGAGAGACGAAGCTTGCATTGCCGTAGGAAAAGGACACGTCGGGTTTGTTTCTTGAAGTTCTTCACTACTGAAATTGTTCACTAAACGATGATACTAAGTTGCTTGAAGAATCTCTTGCTTTCGTCATCGTTGAAGAGTTCTTGTTGTTTTCTGAAGTCGCTAACTAAACGATGAATAATAGTTGCTTGAAGAATCTCTTGTTTTTTCGTCGTCGTTGACTTCTGATGCGATACATGTTCATTATTCTGGTTTTTCTTCGGAGAAGTTGTAGAGTTCTTCTGGTACGCTGCCACCACTTTTAGGGCTGTTGCCTTGTATAATAAGGCGCCCTATGAGGTAATGTTAGACTTGCGATAATCTTACGCTAAGTCGGTTGGTATTGCACTTCCATATTCAATGGAGTGTCTTGGGGGTTTTTTTTGTAGATCACTTACAAAGTCGATATT
>NC_087220.1:7313914-7381397 GCF_015104395.2 Macrobrachium nipponense
GGCTATCTTTCACTTAGAAAGAATGAAGGAAATTAAATGTTCAAGTTTCACTTAATAAAAACCGAAATAGCTCCTGTTTGTTTGTTTGTTTGTTTGTTTGCATGGTGTTTTTATCAGCGATCTCGCAGGTGGAAAATATGTGTATAGAGTGTTAATTCAGCTCTTAGCGCACAGTAACCTTTGGGATTCAGTATTGCCAATTTTATAGGAGACGCATCGAAACCATCCATATGGAGAAAAAGTAGAGTCTTTAGTTAATCATCGGTGACCTCAACATTGTCCGGATAGACTGACATGGGTCCAAGGGTGGAGGTGTCCATCATAGTAGTTTGGAATATTCTGGTCTGTTTCTAATCGCATTTCTGGGCGGGTTAAACGGAAATGTATTCCAACTCGTTCGTGCGTCACGAAATCGCTGCTAATTGAGAAGGGGCTTGTGATCAATTTCTTATTCCTTTGGGATTAACAAGGCTAGAAGTACGTGTTGGAAACACTGGGAATTGACATTCCCATTCACTTAAGAGTAAAAGAGACTTAGAAAAAGGACTAACCTTTACTGAACTGATTGTGTTCGTGATTGTTCCTTTGTCATTATTTAACATGTATTTCATGTGTTGTTGGTGTTTTTATGAACTGGTTTTTAAAAGAGATGGTTCCTTTTTTTTGGCAGAATGTTTCAATGGAGCCATGGCTAATTGGGTTGATCACGCATCTGCAGAGACATGCGTGTAACACGGCCATAGTGAGAAATGGTCATCCTGAACAATGGGGAAAAATCCTATTTATAATTTCGATATTTGCTAAGATGAGTTGCTTCGGGGAGGTTTTCATCATATTCCTTATAGTAATTTGTGCATTTTCTTTTTTTCTTTACCATGTTTTTAATTTGTTGTTTGCTAGCTCTGCATAATAAATTGTTTATGGACAGATTAGTTTTGCTTTCCACACCATAGATGAAAAGGTGCAGGAATTTGAGAGAGAGAGAGAGAGAGAGAGAGAGAGAGAGAGAGAGAGAGAGAGAGAGAGAGAGAGAATGCTCTCCTCGGTCAGCTACCAACATGAGCGATTTTTCCGAAGGTAAGTGCAAACGAATAAGTAAAGGAATGACTTGATCAGAAAGAAATAAAGCTAAACCCCGAGGACATCTTGAAATTATATCCCCTGGTGGGGAAAACAGATTGTACCATTTTGAATACAATGGTAGAATAGTATCGGTATTTTTCTAATCGCTTGAGGACAAGAACTTTTTAGTCAGTTAAAACAGTGTATGAAAGGGGACTGTTGTTTTACTTCTGGCATATAACATGTTTGTCCGATAAAAAAGAAGTTTATGAAAAGTAACTATAATTCTGAAAATCAATCAGAGATATTATCTGATTCCATCTGTTTATATGTTTTTCATTTTTTCACTTGAACTCCAGTTATTAAAGTTTGAATATTTTAGGGTTCGGAAGGGAACTTCAAAGGTAATTATTACCCTCAAATCGGCATACTTTATAAATGACTGAATAAAGTGTTTTAAATCGTGATAAACTATTACCAAAGAAAATCAGGTACCAAATTCGTACGGCAATAATATTTAGTCATAGTCACAGGTCCAACCCTCTTCCTATTGAATTTCAATCATCGTTGAAACAGTTATTCGTTTTGGTCAAAATAGCGACTTTTGGGAAACTGAACAATTATAGATTTGGCGGCAACAACGAGTTCTGATTATGACTTAAAATTGTAGAATTTTGCTTTGTATAAACTGCTATGAATAATTTATGAAGAAAATGGAGTAAACACTTTTCAGAACTGAAGTATTAAAACACAGGTTGTAATCTTGATCATAATTTATGGATTCACTCAACGACGCACTGTCATTGACATTATTGTCATTCCAAATTCTACTTACTTAGTAATACTAGTTGTTACCTACATTTCCATATATCTAATACTTTCTTAAGTCTCGTTTAGATAAAATGACGTTCAAATGCTTAAAATAATTTAGTCCACTAAATCTAGTAGATGATATCCCCGTTACTACCTTCAAAACCTTACCACTATTATTGGCTGCCTTGTAGAAGGTTCTGGCTGCATAAGGCCATGCCATAAGGCAGGAATAATCTGAACCAACACCTGCAATAGTTTTTGAGGATTTAAGCGCCTTTTATACTCACTCTCTGCTTGGCTTTCCATCTCTCGAAAAACATTACTAGTCACTAAGGACCAGAGTGACGGTTAAAGTAACTCAAAAAGAAACAAGACTACTTCATGCTCTTTTATACAGAGGCGAGCGAAAGACATTCTATGCGGTGGTAAATCTCATAACGTAGTGGCGTTGTCGCTCCGAGTCACCTAAATCCTGCATCTGGGGAGTTCTTGTTGAATTTTATCACTCATAAACTTCGAGTGTATCTTTCCTGGAAGTACGAGCTGATCTAATTCGTGAGGTGTGTGTTTTTTTTTTTTTATGTTGGTAATATATTGTTACTTGGCGCAGATTTGTATATTTTTCTGGCAGAAATGACTGGGGCAATAGTTATATAAGACTAACGTTGCGAATATTTTTTCCTAGCAAAAAATCAGAATGCATCTATTTTTACTTTGCTGATTTGCTGAAAGCTTGCATGATCTAGCCAATTATTCGGTATTCAGCGATAACCATATTAGTCAAGAAATTGTTGTATATTATTTGAAAAAGGTAAAAACAAACAAACAAACAAACATCCATCTTCTGATAACAATCTAAAGACCAGAGGGCGTCAAGAAAGAAGGATGAAATATTTCTAAATGAAATCTGTAGCGACTGGTGTACATGAGCGAGCTAGGGTTGAAAAAGGACTCGGTGACGCACACACCCACACGCACGCGCACACGCACACATACGCAGTAAGAGAGAGAGAGAGAGAGAGAGAGAGAGAGAGAGAGAGAGAGAGAGAGAGAGAGAGAGATAACCCTTATCCAGATCAGTTTCCTCACTAAACTTCCCAAACGTCGTTACAAATGCGGACTGTTCCAGGTTTCATGGGCACCACTAACAGTGGAAAATTAAAGGGGGAGGAACTAGGCCTCAATTTACCTTCCTCCTCCCATTTGGTGACCTCTTGCTCTACCTATTCCCTAACCTTAAAAGGAATCCGACAAAAAGGGACAAAAATAGGCTTTGACTTCTCTTCTAGATGAATCTTGTGTTCTAAAACATTAGTTAATCCCTTTCAATGAAACTATATCTGCATTATTGGCCAGAACCTTAGCTAACTGCTCTACATATTCCTTATAATCCGCATTGGCTAAATGATCCTAATTTGCTTCTCTGCCTCAGAAAACTCACTCTGCTCCCCTGCAATAGCCACTGAACCACTACCATCGCTCCAATCTCGAGGTTCTAAGAACCTCAATGTTGTTACTCATCAATAGCATCTTAAGATGAACCAAAAAAGACACCACAGCAAAAGCCTCCTTATCAACTGCGGACATCAATCTTTCATTGCTACCACGTGTCCTGAATTAACGGCTGTATATGCAGTCGGATGCAATTTAATATCAAGTTTCTGAATAAGGCAGGCATTTATTCATTCCTGACTGGTACCAGTCACTAATGCCAAAGGCAAACTAAAATCTGGGAACTTTAACACTGAGGGATTTACTAAAGCATCTTTAGCTTTCTGAAAGGTTAACTGCTGAGCCTTACCCCATACAAACTGTACATCAACCTTAAAACATTCATTAAGAGAGCTGACAGAGTAGAAAAACCCTTCACAGACCGCCTAAAAAAACTCCCATTCACATAAATAAGCACACCTGCTTCTTAGATTTAGAGACATGAAAATCTACAATAGCCCTAATCTCATCCTCATTTACCTTGACACCTTCCTTACAAATAACCTTACTCATATAAACTGTTTCATCAGGACTTCCTTAATAACCCATGCAAAATTGTATTTACCAACCTCGTAAAAATCACAAGACTACCCAACAAGTCAAAAGTCATTAGTGTAAACACATTATGCCCTTTCGAGGTAAAAAAAATGCAGTGAACTCACGACTCTCTAAACTAAGAGGCACCTGCAAAAAACCCTCCACAGATCAATTGAAAGAAAAGAATATTCCTCCACCACAAGTTCCACAAGTAAATTCCCCAAAAAGTTACAGAACACTTATCCAGAGCAGTCTCCTCACTTAACTTCCCAAAAGTCGTTACAAATGCGGTCTGTGCCAGGTTTCATAGGCACAACTGCTAGTGGAAAATTAAAGGGAGAGGAACTGGGTCTCATTTTACCTTCCTCCTCCCATTTGGTGACCTCCTGCTCTACCTATTACTTAATCTGAAAAGAAATCCGATACCGACAAAAATAGGCTTTGGCTTCTCTTCGAGGTGAACTTTGTGTTCTAGAACATTAGTTAATCCCATTTCAATTAAACAATATCTGCAAAATTAGCCAGAACATCACCTAACTGTTCTACATATTTCTTATAATCTGCATTGGCTAAATGATCCCTAAAATCTGTCTCCCAATTTCATCTCTGCCTCAGAAAACTTTTTCTGCTCCCCTACAATAGCCAATCTTGGCGGTCTAGTAAGATGAATGTGTTCCTTTGATATCCTTTAACTATGTCATTACAGTTCAACAATTCTACCGAAGTAACACATGTATCGGGCACTATATATATGGAAATAGTACTAACATCACCCTTGAGCTTTTCGCTACCTTTAATGATACACACCTGTCTAGACATTTTAACATCTTTCAACTGAACTTTCTCCAGACTGGTCATACCTTGTTCTAAAACAACATCGGATCCTCGCAAAAGCCACGTTTCGAACGACGCTGAACAACACTGAGCGCTGAGTGTCAGCATTCCATATGTGAACGAGCTTTGCACTGTCACTGACGAAAAGAATGTAACGCCATCATGTCAACTGTTTGACATATCCATTTTCTGATCGCCCGAACTAAGCTTCTGGCAAACTAACGGGCCATATTTCACAGGCTAGCAATTAATCAGCTAGAGAAGTTCATGTACCTGACCTCTATAAATGCTGAAATACAAATACCTGCTGTGTATATATAGTTGAATGTATAACAGCGTCTAATGATGGTTTACTTTTTATTCATCGTGGAAGAGAGGTTTAAGCCATACAATGCTATACCATGAAGTTTTCAAAGGAAGTCCTTTCTTGAAGTATTTCAAAATGTGATCATAAACTGCACTGGAAAAATAATTAATATTATAAAATGCGGTAATGAGGTCTTTTGACATTTATAAAAAAAAATTCTTTTAAGAGCTAAACAAAGGACAGTTCATCAATCCAAATGATAATATTCTAAGAATTCTGAAGTTGTCCAGTAAATTAATGTCCCATTTGCATATCAGTGATGTCGTGGCATCCCTCTGCTAAGACTAAAAATGATATTATTTTATGGCCAATTTAATAAGAAAAAAGAAGTTTTACAACATATGTGCATATGTTAATGTGCCTGAACAGTAGAGAACCCAAAACGGAACCCATGCATAGCTCAAGCGCTGTACTTCCTTTCAGTGATAAATGAGAGCTACTTTGGACTAACCACGACATATACAGAAAGCATTGTAGACCCTCACAGAGCATCATTCAGACATTCCTCTCCAGAATACGAGAGACGACCTCCACTCCATGAATGGATTCAATAGAGTGCAACTACTGTAAAATTGACGAAAACGGAAGTCGTAATGACTATCTAACGACAAAATGACACCGTTTAATAGGCTAAATTAATTTCCAGTCCCATTACAGTTTCTTCCCCTGACAACTTACCGTCTATTCATGGATGTGAACCAGATCATGAAGTAGAAATTTCACATTCTCGAAAATTCACATGTTCACATACCTTTATCCTTTGTTTCCGTCGAGATTGAACTTAATTAGATATTATCACAGTTAGTGATAGTTTGAGTACATCACCTTACCCAAAGTGCATAGATGCTATCTACAATTTTGTAAGGAACAATACACAAAAACGTGAATGGCATTTTTCGAAATCATAATGAAACTGGTAATGTTAACACCTAGTAACTTACATTCGATTCATCTTTCAAAATGGGGCTACTAACACTCCTCTTCAATTTATGTAGTTATGAGAAAGCTCTCTCGCAAAAGTGCTATGTTAAAACTGGAAATATTTTACTAAAAACTGAAAACTAACATGACATGGAATCCTTTCACCGCCAAAGCTTAGGTTAAAATAGCACAGGATTTCGAAGAAAATACAAAGCTAAATTTATGTTGTCATTTTTACAAGAAAAAGAGTCGAATGACTCTCCATTACTCTGGTTGTCCGGAAGAGTAAGATTACCTCTTAAAATCCCGGGAAATTATTTGTTCGTCTCAGGCCTTCGGAAAGAGGTTCTTGTTCCGGATGGCTCTGGAACATCTAACTAGATTATTTTTATTCTTGCAAGAGGGAATATTGTTATGTTTGAACTACACGCCACTGTTAGATTTCATTTTATCTTTTACCATGTTTACGTTTTGCAATAATAGATGATTGCTCTCTCAACTAAGGTCAACTGGAGTGAATCTTGATTTTCTATACGGATTTATGTTCAAGTATAGATAGTTCATTAGATTTTCAAAAGCATTTTTTTTGCTTGTTTTTTTGACTAATAATCATGCCTAAGAAGAGTGGTCAAAAACAAGCGTTTAGTAACTTGGAAAACCCTGTCGCGCATGTGTGAAATGAAAACATTTGTTTTCCTAAACATATTAATTCTTGTAAGAGCGTTTCAGGTAATACTAAACTTACCAAACCTCTGTTAATATGTGACATGGGAATTTTTTCTTATAAAACAAGAATGGAGATGGATTCAGGAGGGGCAGGGATAGTTGGGAAGTGAAAGTATCAACCCTTTCGGCCATCCTGGGTTTACTAGTCTCGTCTGTTTTAGTGTTAGGGAATTTCCCTTTGTGACAGTAAATATTTGTTCTTGATCACTATCTGTGATGCTTTTTTATGCTAAATTACTCATTTGGAAGCATTTTATAGCTGAATACTTGCAATTAATATGTATAATAAAAAAAACATATTCAAATTGTTTTTAAAGTTTGATGTAAACTAAAAGTTATGTGAATATTTGTAGACCTTCAATGAATACAAGTAGATAAAGTTCCTCATACCCTGCAAAGGTATTATAAATCCCTCTTGCAGTTCTATATACTTGTGTCAAAAAAATAGTATGCAAAATACATTTTATAACCCGGCCAAACCATTCAGTAATTTTTACTTTTATCGGGTATGGATTTTGTTCTACTTATTTCAGTCATTTTACTTTCATTTTAAAAGTGAAGGTTGCTACGAAATAGAAATTAAAGGTGCTATTTAAAATAATTGTAGATTTGTACCTACACATTTTAGAGTTTGATTCTTAAAAAGGAAAAGAAAGCTAGATGTGTTTCGTTTTTTCTATTCTTCTGGAGTTTTTTATTCATGATTGTTTTTTATCAAATGTTGTTTTACGTATTTCTGAAACTTGAAAATGACTTCATCTTCTTAACTGCTGTTGATCCATGGCATCAATAGAAGAGAAAGTAAACTACGTTCTTTGGCTGGCTGAGCTAAAATGTACGTCGCTTTCCAGAGAAGGTTTACAAACAAGTACAATAAAGAAGCAATCACAATACTTCTACACATACAGTGAATTATTCAAAAATTCATAATCAGTATTAATTATTTCATTAAACGGACGGCAGAAAGTAAGACATGCATGTTCACTTATTGTTTTATTATTATTATTATTATTTTTTTTTTTTGTGAGGCATGAAATTTTGAAAAGAAATGTGTTTCAAGCAGTCGTGCATTAGTTTAGGACTAAACAGTCTTAAATACCTTCAGTACCTGATGAAAGTAAACGATAAACCATCTTCCGCTAGGTGACTAGATTAGGAGAAATCTAAAATGGAAGGAAAAATGTACTATCCATTTACAGTTAACACAGTGTGCGAAGTCCTACACAAATTGTGATTCTACGCTTACAAAATGCAACTAGACATGCGCTTGAGCTAAATGATAAATCTAGACGAACAGGGTTTCCCGTTAACGTATTGGAACTAATTTCTGAAGATTAAAAGTTCCTTAACAAAGTTTGCTTTAATGATGAGGCAACACTTCACGTTTCAGGTAAAGTGAACACACATAATGTGAGAATCTGGGGATCAGAACATTCCCATGTGGCTAGGGAACCTTATTGAGATAGTCCAAAGGTGAATGTCTGATGTGGGATCATGCGCAATCATATCACAGGTCTATTTTTTTTTTTTTTTTACGAGACGGATGTTTACCTTGCCCGTTTGACTGAATATGTGGCACCAAAAACTAGATGACTTTCATCCAGTGTTCAATTTCCAGCAAGACTTCATGCTCATAGGTTCCTAAATCAAACTTCCAGACTGGCCAGCTCGTTCACCAGATATCACTCCCCTGACTTTTTTCTATGGGGTCATGTTAAACATCGTGTATCAAACAAAGATACGGGATCTCAAGTATAAGATTATTGATGTCATTGCCACCATTGATGAAGCTATGCTACAGCGAACATGGCAAGAAATTGAGCTTGATCATGAAGTAGAAATTTCACATTCTCGAAAATTCACATGTTCACCTACTTTTAACCTTTGTTTCCGTCGAGTTTGAACTTAATTAGATATTATCATAGTTAGCGATAGTCCTGAGTACATCACCTCAAGCCCTTTTAGAGGTGTATTAAATGAGAAAACAATCAACATTTACTCATTATTTTGTAATAATTTCCACGTATTTTTCTGCTCATTATGTTTTGTAATCTAATCTTTCAAATTGTAAAAAGGCTTTATGGACACGTGTATCTTTGGTTTATCATTTAGTCCGCATGCCATTTATAAAAAATAATGGATGATGTATATATATATATATATATATATATATATATATATATATATATATATATATATATATATATATATATATGTATATATATATATATATATATATATATATATATATATATATATATATATATATATATATATATATATATATATATATATATATATATATATCAATCCATTATTTTATAAATGGATGATGTATATATTTATTTTATAAAAACTGCACCAAGACCTGTGAATGTCTTTTTTCTAAAGATAGAAGTAGAGAAGCTTTCAGAGAAGGGTGTTATTAAAATATCAAGATGTAACTGATTGTTAGGCTCGTGTTCTTTCGTGAATTTGATATTAGGGTGAAACGAATTGAAGAAAATTAAAAACCTCTCGGCATAAAGGTGACTTATAATTAGTGCAACAAGTCAACCATGTGCCATTTATAAAATAATGGATGACATATATATATATATATATATATATATATATATATATATATATATATATATATATATATATATATATATATATATATAATTAGTGCAACAAGTCAACCATGTGCCATTTATAAAATAATGGATGACGTATATATATATATATATATATATATATATATATATATATATATATATATATATATATATATATATACATCATCCATTATTTTTATAAATGGCACATGGTTGACTTGTTGCACTAATTATAAGTCACCTTTATGCCGAGAGGTTTTAATTTTCTTCAATTCGTTTCACCCTAATATCAAATTCACGAAAGAACACGAGCCTAACAATCAGTTACATCTTCATATTTGAATAACACGCTTCTCTGAAAGCTTCTCTACTTCTATCTTTAGAAAAAAGACATTCACAGGTCTTGGTGCAATTTTATATAGTCTTTGTTCTCTTGGTTCCAAGATTTATGTTTATTAAC
The DNA here is from genome assembly GCF_015104395.2 of Macrobrachium nipponense. Classification (NCBI taxonomy): domain Eukaryota; kingdom Metazoa; phylum Arthropoda; class Malacostraca; order Decapoda; family Palaemonidae; genus Macrobrachium; species Macrobrachium nipponense. Next base: position 7,323,723 of record NC_087220.1, read on the forward strand.
CATGCTTAGCCGAGCCTTTGCTTTATCCCATCATTGACAAGCTTTTCACAATGAAACCACGTTCTTGCAAAAAATACTTTAACAGCAGCTGCTTTCCCACCTCATTTATTCTTACAACACGTTTCCGAATCTTTAAAGAAAATAATGAAATATTTTCGTTCAATGTCATCCTACTCTGCATGGTCCTGAATTACCTTTCTTTTCCATTCATATTTTTATTCACTATGTAACCTTTTATAGGTAATTCCAAGCACTAATATCCGGACATCTCCTTATTGTAAAAATCAAAATTATATCCACAAGCCCACTAAATATCGGTAGCATTTTCAGCTTCAAAGACCGTTTGGGTCCACTGATGACCTCGTGTGTTATTTACAAGTTTCCTGTTATTTACAAGTTTACTTGTTCTCGATGTAATCGACGAATCTATATTAGATCAACACATAGGTTACTCAAAGTCCGAATCGTGTGTTTGTGTGTGTACAAATATATACACACACTTACCTTAATACCTGCAATACATTTATAAAAATACCTAAAATCTTTTCTAAAATATGAATGAGGCCTCAGCAATGTCAAGCTCAATCCACTGGGAAAACATTCAGGTATTATATGGGCAAATAAGGTACACCTCCCTATCCCCAAACCCCAACCGAATATCCGGCGTTGGGGGATGTATATAATTTGATTGTATTGTACCTGATAGCTTTTATGGCATTTGATTTCACTCTTGTCTTGATGTTTTTCCTTTCATCTTTTTAGGAACAAAAATATTAGCTCATTCTATTTCAAACTTTTCTCTCGTCCCTTTCCCAGTGTATTTTCAATAGTCTCTTTTATATTTTTTTATCACGAGTTTGGTTATATATCCTACTAGTTTTTCATTTTTTTATCAATTAATTTTTCACAGCCAAATCCTTTGTATAAGTGTACAAGCAACTTCGATTTTTCATACATGGTAAAAACCGGTTACTTTTATTTGGGATAAAAATTTCCGTGCACATAGTTTTGGTTGAGGTCACACAACATAAAAGGGTGAAAATAGTTGGTTATTTTAAATGGTTCACAGAAATTGATGCAATTTTTAATCCCTTTTTTCCACTCCCACTATTAAAGGAACTGCGTTTTGATTCGATCGATGTTTGGGGGCTTTAGTTGCTTCAGTAATTTTTCTCAACCTTTTAAAGGTGCGGGCTTTGTTTACATACATAGATGTCTTTGTTCAGATGGATGATTTAGTCATCACTCCAAAGTTAGCGATAATAATTTCATCCAACTGAATTAAATTTTATGGGGCTTTTTAGTAGCGTCGAAATACATTTTTCATTTTCTACTAGAAGCAACCAGGAGGATAAAATTTCCTTTTTTTTATGGCCTGGTTTCAGCAAGAATGATACCAACAAAGCGAAGTAAATTCAACATAAGGGTCTACAGGCAATTGTCTTCAAAAGCAAAATGAGGGGTTTTCGTCAAGGGGTTGACTAAACAATAATCATGTGAGTACCGATTCAAGCTGCCGGCGGAAGTCCACTCACTAGCGCAATTGAAAAGAAAAAAATGCCGACCCGGTCTCTTACGAGCTAACAAGCAAACATTCAATTAATTTTAAAGAGGGAAGAAGTAGGGGACAAATGCAACTCGAGTCATATAGAGTTTATTGAATAATGAACATAAGTTTGTCAGGAGGAAATGTTCTACACAGTGAGGAATCTGAAATAGACCATTGGCAGAGAAAACATGGCATGAATTATCAGAATGGCAACTTGAAAACTTAATTCATAAATGAAATTTTCTTTAGACCAATCTAAAACGTGACACACCCACCGAATGGACAGGTACGATATACTATTGATAGAATGTAATTTATTTAAAGATTAATGGGTATTTTATTATTATTTGTCAACCTTTCAATCTACCACCTCCCATAATTCTAAAAAATAGATATTCCCCACTTATCATGTAAATATTTTGTTCGTTAAATTCTGTCTAAATGTACTAGCGATGAGGGCTAAATCAACAGTTGAAATATGAGATTCGTATGGTTATTTAAATTTTCTAGCCGTTCAGAAATTTAGTTGAAAATCTAGAACTAAAAAAACAGAGACACATTGTAGGGTAGCATTGTTGACTGATTGCAACGGCTACGGCCATGGATTCTGTAGATAAACTGAGATAAAAGGAACATTAGTTGCTTAAAATATTTAATACTCTCCACTCACTGATTCATACTTTACGAATAACTTCACATCTCACTTCCACATACTATACATGAAAATATTCTACACAAATTATACTTTTAAAGGAAGAGCATCCTCTGCTTTAATCATGCATACAGGCCTCACTAAAAATCGTGAAGGGAAAGTAAATACCCTCTCCATCCAGGCAACCAGAGAAAAAACACCCTCAAAATTAATTAAGTCTAGGACGGTGCACACCAACGCCGAGCAGTCAAAAGGCTGAACTTAAGTCAACGCAGAATGTTTTGGATATCCAACCATATAAAATCCACTAGGCAAATGTGCGTCCGGTCCTTAATGAAAAACAGCAGTCTCTTATATATATGGTGTATTAATGTATACTTGTGGTTAATTTACTTAATGCAATGTTACTCCTGATGCAAAATGCGTAGAAAGAGGACATCGCAAGCACAACAAATTGATATCTCCCGTTAGGTATATGAAGGATTTTTTTTTTTTTACTTGAAAAATTAATGAATACTGCAGAAGAACTTTGCCACCTGGACAAAAATTATTCAGCTCTGATTAGCCCGGATTCCGGCTCATTGGTTTCTCTCTCCCCATCACGTTTCGCTGGAACACCGCGGAACTATTAACAAACTTAGCGCACACCAATGCAGGGCTTGACTCACATTTGTTTGTACACTCGAGCGATTTGCTGTCGCTTCTGACCCAATTCAAGCTGGTGTTGCTTTCCATGATCCTCAAACTTTGCCGATGACTCAGCTTGCAGGTGAAATTTGACATGATCTGACAGAAATTCCTTGCGTTCAACTCTCGCAATATTTCCCCCACCCCCACCCCCACCCCCCACCCACAACCCCCAACAACAACAACACACACACACACACAAATACATAGAGATCCAGTAAAAGTGAGACAGAACTTTGATGTTGCAATGAACATTTGACTTATACCATGTCTTCTAAAGACTAATTTTGGAGACTGGGAGACGACTTCTGCTTCATTTGGGTTTTTACATTATTATTCCTTCATTTTTTAATGTATGCAGTGATGTTTTTCTAGATATTATGTTCTAAAAGACATGACTTTTGGTTTTTCCGCAGATGTATTAGATAGTCAAGTGATCGGGGAATTATTGAGAGTTACCTACGGCTGCGATCTTGACTGACTATGACACTCCATAGGATAATTAATGTGGTATAATATGGGGATAATTAATGCGAGAATTATGACATTTTTAAGATGAGGAATATGATATTGCATAGGATAATTAATATGATTCCTATAACTTGTTTGCCATGAGTAAGAACACTTAATGCCCTAGCTTCTTTAATTAATTTTCTCGTTTGAAAATAAAGTTTGTATTTTTGATAATTCATTATTTTCGTCTTGCCTTAGCTATTTTGTTTCTGTAACTAATAATAGAAGAGATGCCGGTTGATAATTTTCTAAAAAGGTAGGTGTCCTGATTAGTTAATTTCTTTGAGGCGGTCGATGTTATCATTTTTTTGTTTTTTCAGAGTCAACGGTCAGGGAGTCATTGTGATAGTGGTGGCTGCGTAATTAGCAGTAATTAGGAGCAATTAACCCTAACTAAGCATAATTAATTAATTAAGAAAGCACCCCTTCAGAAGGACTCGTTTAATAATATAAAATGTGTTTCAAAGGGTTTAAAGGCAAACTTGCAACTCTAGACAGCGATAGGAGAAGGGTTTCTTTCCTGCTTCAGTGTCAGATGGATAAGATGGGTTGCTAATGAGCAGTGAATAACAAAGGATTATATACTACAAAAACAGGTGAAAGGGGGAAAATAGTTGAGTGTTCAATATTTATTCCTCTCTCTCTCTTGACATACGGTGACTCGTACATTAATAACAACTGAAGTGAGGGGACATGTGATGTTATTATTAATAATTTTTATCTCTTTCCTTATGTACTTTATCGGGAATTAATCATATTGGGTGTGCATACGTCGCCGACGTGCTTAGAGGTGTCATTTCTGCTTAGAACAGCAGTTTAGAGCTAAAGATAGCCTAATTATGTGGTTTTCAGCAAAAGCGCTTGTACGGCAACGATACAAGAGGGGGAAGGTCTCTCAAGCATTCGCTACTTCCAGTATGCATTCTTTTTTCTCCTTCTTCCATCCCTCGTTGCCTCTAACATTTAGATGACTCAAGGGTTTTTCCTCCTGAACTACAAACGATCAGCTGATGGAATAACCTTGACCTGAGAGTAGAGGGATAGTTTTTTTTTTTCTCTCTCTCTCTCTCTCTCCCAGTGTTTAGGAAATATTTCTTTTGAGAATATTGATTTTTGGGAGTATTTTTGTGGTTGTTGGTAGAGTCCTGAATACCGGAGGTGTCTTTAGTTTAGACAAAATGGCGTAAGGGAACAGCTATAAGACTTTGCTGCATAATGTCACAATGATTGCATGAGGAGTTTCTCCGTTTGAAGGCATTTTGGGCAGGGCTCTTTCTCAACCAGTGCAGATTTTTATTTATAGTGTAGATATCTTTTAAACGCCAATGGAATTAAAGAATGACGCAGAACATTCAGAGAGGCTAAAGCCATATTGGATTTAATTAAACAAAGGGAACCTTGTTCATCACTGTCAGAATTTTCAGTATACGAAATGCCGGTCTTGGACGGAGCTCTAGGCGTTTTCAGGACATCCTTTAGTACGGAGGAATGCAAGCACATGGTCTGCAATCTGACGGGGTTTTACAAGGTCCGGAAACGTCGTTGAGCATATTTCTCAGCTTTTCATTGGAACGGGAGAATTGGTAGAGATGTTTAATAAATCCAAATTCGCAAATAATAATCCAAATTGGTAAATAATAATCTACTATCTCCCCTGGCAACTTCCAATGGCTGTTGCATTTTTCCTGGATATTTCGGACGTCATAATGGACAGGTTTAATGAGAAGATTGAACCTACGTTATATTTATTCTCAGGTCTAGAAACACATGTCGAAATATCCCACAGTGGGGATTTAAGTTTCTCTCCCTCTCAATTGTGTGCCAAAGTGGATAATAATAGGGGAACTATGGATCCAATGCAACAGCAGCATAAGATATTGTGGAGCATGTAGAAGTTCATATCATTTTTAGTGGTCTGGTCAATCTCAGAGACAGAATATTGCAAGACCTACACCCCATAATTCTTGCAATTCAATTATGAAAGAGCCCTAAGGAAGTCATCCAAAGGGACCTAAAGATCGGTAAAAATTTATGGGAGACCGATCATCAAAATGGAAAAGGGTGAATTGTACCTCCCTTTACGAGTGGTTTTCGCGCTCGGCTGCCAATCCGGTGGTCTGAAGTTCGATTCCCAGCTCTGCCAACGCGGAATTAGAGGAATTTATTTCTGGTGATAGAAATTCATTTCTCGAAATATTGTGGTTCGGATCCCACAATAAGCTGTAGGTCATGTTGCTAGGTGACCCATTGGTTCCTAGCCACGTAAAAATATCTAATCCTTCGTGCCACCCCTAGGAGAGCTGTTAATTAGCTCAGTGGTCTGGTAAAACTAAGATATACTTAACTTAACCTCCCTTTACGCACTCGTTGGGGACGCCCAAGACAAGGCCGATAGTGCGAGGAACAGTATGTAGTTTTTGGATCACAATTGGCATAGATACGGGGGCTTCGGTTGATTTAATGGACTATGATCTATGTCAGTCTATGTTTCCCCAATATCCTGTAAGACAGTGGTTCTTAACCTCGATGGCACATCAATTTCTGGGGGAGGAGGGCGCACTAGGAAAAAATAAAAAATAAAAAAATCCCTAATTATATTCGTTACTCTCTTAAGAAGCGTGATGAACTAATATTCAGATGCTTATGAAAAAATGGAAAAATATATCCTTATAACGTTATCTTCCTAGAGTTAACTACTCTAATTAGACTCGCTGTGCTTACCATGCTTTGTAATTATTGACCTCCCTTCCTATACCTTGAAACCCCTTCGCTTTACTTTATTTTCCTTTAAATGTAAGAGGGAATTTTACTCACAGATATCAGAGGGCCGTGAAAGAAAGGACCAACTCTTACAGGGGGCGTGGTAATACAAAATGTTAAGAACCACTGCTCTAAAACCTTTGGCAGATACGGTGTGGTATGAACTGGCACATAAATTGAATATTTTGGTTTCTATAAAGGAGCGGTTCTGACTCGGTGACCAGAAGTTAGTGGAACCATTTTTGGTCATAAAAGGGGTTGCGTTGGGCAACAGACATTTGTTGGGCCATCCTGTATGTAGGAGAAACAGGATATCGGTCCATACAGGTGTTGGAAGCATTACAGTTGGGGTACCTGGTGCTTTTATTCCATATGCGGGGGTACATGGAACGGAGGTGAACAATGATAATCATGTTGATATTGAGATTAACATAGGTGACAATTATGGTGATACTGAGATTAACAGGTGATGATTATGGTGATACCAAGGTTAACATGGATTAGGATAATGGTGACACTGATGTTAACAGGGATGATACTGATACTAATATGAAGGTTAAGCAGATGGCCACATGGAGGATACTTATACAAATATGGGTGATATTCATGAAGTTGTGGAAAACGATGGGAATAGGTGGTTACAAGAGGATGTTATGTATAATGACCATGAGAATAGTATAACTATATAAAAGGGTTCTTTTAAAGGATTTTTAAAAATCTAAATATGATGACTATGGTGAAATGCAGGGTGTAAGAGGTGAAAATGCCCAAAGAACTGAGTATAACTGAGGGTAGCGAAAAGCTAAAAGGTGTTATTAGTATGGTGTCTGTGAACATGGTATCAAATACTGGGGTCATATGGGTGGAATTATTGAACTGTAATAACACAATGAAGAAGTATCATAATAATGCTTATGTGGTAGACCTCCGAGATTGGGATGATGATAGTGTCTCACAAGGAAAAAAAGTTTTAGGATCACTTAGCTAATGGAGAATACAAGTAGACATATAGGGGATTTAAGCAAGGTTTTGTCTAAATTTGGGGATATAGTTGCTTTGGAAGGGGATAAGTTAGATGAATATTGAAGAGGCAACCAAACCAATTTTTGTGCCTTCATACATGAGTCTTTTTATGATTAGGGGACAGGTAGAGCTGGAGGTTAACAAATGGGAAGAAGAGGGCATTATTAGGTCCAGCTCCTCCGCCTATGAAAGGTGGATCCGTCCGAGTCTGTGCAGATTTCCGTAAGTTGAATGAAAAAACTATCAGAGACAGATATTTGGTGGCCTGCATACCGAATCTTTTGGAAGAAATAGGGGAAAAGAATATATATTCTTCAGCAGACCTAACGCAAGGATTCTTGCAAGTTCCTTTTAGTGATGTGAGTCGGGAACTTACTGCATTCTCATTGTTAAGGGATGATGCACAGTTTTCTTGGCGTGAGTCACAACCGATAGCTTTTCAGAAAGTTAAAGATTCTTTAATGAGTCCCATGATCCTGAAATTTCCGGATTTCAGTGTACATTTCACACCAGTGACATGCAAGTGAGGATGGAACAGGTGCTTGCCTTATACAGAAGTTTGAGGGTAAATTGCATACGATAGCATATGACAGCAGGAGATTTAAGACAAAGGGTAGTAATGAAAGGATAATGGCTTCTATGGATAAGGAAGCTTTCGCTGTGGTGTCTAGTTTAGTTCATTGTAAGATGCAGTTAAAGGGTAACAAGGCAGAAGTTCTTACAGATCATAAGCCATTATTGGATCTTTTTGATAAACTAGCTCTGCCGCCTATGGGAGCTCGGTGGAATTTGACAATTAGGGATTTCGTTGCAAAGTTCAGGTACACAGAGGGCAGACATCATTTGGTAGCAGATCCACTTAGTAGAAGTTTCTATGATACAGGAGGGTTTTGAGTTTGTGTAGTTACCAGTGGCTCTATAGAGTGGGATATTAGTTTGATAGCGCACAAACAAGATAAAAATTAAATTTTAGCAGATACAAAGGCGTTCCTTTGAGGTGAATTTGTTAGGAAAGGTTATAAGTTACTATTTTCATTTCTTGAGTTAGAGTCCAATTTTTTGGTTAGGATAATTAAATATATGTTAAGGGATAATGAAAACACAGGGGATACGACACAGATTGTGATTTCGAAAGTCCTGAATCCAGTGGTTTTGTATATAGTACATTGCAAGTTTGGTAGTCCACATTTGGGGGTTGAGAAAACATATATGATACATAATAAATATATCTGGAAAAATATGGTGGCTGACATGGAGAATTTTGTGAAGGGGTGTTCAGTGTGTAATGAATGCAAACTGCAACAGGGACTTCTTGCAAATTGGGCCCATTTCTGAAAGCCAGTAGACCTTTTCAGAGAATACACATGGATATTTTGGGGAATTTTTGTGAATCTGGGTATGGCTATAGGTATGTGTTAGTAGTGATAGAGGAACTAACGTGGGTGGTGGAAATAATTTTCCCACCAAGCATAAAACGGCAGAAGGGACGATTGCATTTAATGGATTTGTCGGTCATTACGAGGTGCCCGAGGTACTTATTACAGATAATGGTAGGGAATTTGTGAATCAGACTTTAGAGAGTCTGTCGGAAGTTATTGGGATATAGAAAGCAATAGTCATTCCGGACATACCAGAAGCTAATGGGTTATGCAAATGGGTAAACCAAAAAGTGCTTAAAGTACTTAGGACATATATAGGTGGAAATTATAGGAATTGGTTCTGATAATTTACATTTGAATGGGAAACAGACAACAAAATTCCTTTTCTTGCAGTTTTAATAATTGGAGACACGTCAGAACACAAATTTACCATATACAGAAAACAAAAATTTTTACTCTCATACATTTTTTATTTTAGGCCCCATGACACTTCTATCAAAATTGGCGTGGCCAGAAATTTATTCTTAAGAGCCTTAAGGATTTGTTCCATGGATCTCCTGGAGATGGAATTGAACTACTTCGTAATTAAGGTGCTGTCATTTTTAAAGTACCCTGGCAATATAATTGAAGAAGCGATTCATAAAGTGAGCACAATCTTCTACCGTCCTCCTCAAAACAAGACCAGAGAGAGAGAGAGAGAGAGAGAGAGACCTAACGACAAAATAAAAATTAAAATTCCTCACCTGAACAGGATTAAGATATTGCTTTTATCTACCCAAATACCTTAGCCAAATCCCTGATTAACGTCCAACAAAAGCTAATCCCCAAAGACACTTGAGTATATGAAATCCCTTGCCTTGAGTAGGATCAATTTTACATTGGCTTTAGAGGGAAATCACTCACCCAGAGATTAATATTACATAAACATTTAGTTTGGTATGGACAATAGAGCTCAGCTGTTTTTAACCACATAAATAACCATAATCACAGAATAAACTGGAATTTGTCACATATAATTTAAAGCCAGATGTTAGAATCAGCTTTCATTAATTAAAGAAACACAATGACAATCTCAAAGATTGGTTGGGATTCAAATATTATAAATAAAATCTTCCTCTAACCAACAATAAACAAGATTAAAGAGAAATTGCCAACAAGGGTGACTTTAACAGTTGACCTCCGGACCTCGTGGTATAGATACAACTTTTCTGGAGCTCTTCTCATTGATTACCTGCCTATAGAGAGAGATAGCAGGTCTCTGAAATATAGGATTTACTTTCTAAATTTTGTGGTTTCCATGGCCTTCTTTCATTAGATGGAACTCTGTTTTAACAGGATTTATATATACATATACATACATACATACATACATATCATACATAGATACATACATACAATACTACATCGCATACTACTACATACATACATACATACACTACTTACATACTCACACACGCACACACACACATATTATATATATATATATATATATATATATATATATATATATATATAATATATATATATATATATATATATATATATATATATATAAATATACATATATATATATATATATATATATATATATATATATATATATATGTATGTACGTATATATGTATGCATGTATATGTATATATAAATCATGTTAAAACAGAGTTCCATCTAATGAAAGAAAGCCATGGAAACCACAATATATATATATATATATATATATATATATAATATATATATATATATATATATATATATATATATATATATATATATATATATTATACGAACGATAGTTTGATCACTTTTCATATCACGCATTCAAAATCTTCTCAGGTATTAAGCCTTATTATCGAAGACATATTTCTTTGGATTTAACTAGAGCAATGAATTATATATGAAAAATGTTCATGATTCGAATATACGACTTTTTGGACTCGTTTCATAGCAGAGTTAATAAGGCAAAAAAACTCAAAAGGATAGGTTCTATTCTTGACGAAGAAGATTAAATTGAATTGTCTAATTCCCTGTGTATATAAGTTTTTTGTGTATGAAGTGAAGTGGGCACTATGAGGTATTTGTGGCCTTATATCTGAATACACTCATATAAACGCATACATATACAGGATATTAATATATATATATATATATATATAGATAGAATATATATATATATATATATATATATATATATATATATATAATATATATATAATATATATACTATATATCAGAATAAAAATGTCTTATTTTTGCATGGCTGTTTCATTTGTTGAACTAATCATAGAAGTCAAGGAAAGGACAAGAAATATAATGGCGGTTAATGGAGCAGTTTATTGATGAAATTAAGTTTTAAGAAGGAAAACTTATGGAAGTAAACTGAAGGTAGACTATTTTCTTTAGATGGAGTAAATATCTCCAATTGGTACCACCGTAGCTTCTATAATGCTTCTGATTAGCCAATGAAATGTGGTAATGGAAAGATAATACAGTTGTCTTTATTTTAATATATTCTATTGTAGGAATTAGACATCGAAAAATTTCATTCTAGCGTCACTATCTTTAACAACTTTTCTGTATAACAAGAAAAAGAAATAAACGAGTGCACAGGCCATGAAAGAAAAAAGCAGGTCAGAAATAAAGTAGCAAAAATATTTTCGCGAGGAATCCCAAATCCGCCAAACCTGATTACATTAAATGTCTTCAGGTGCGATTATTTATAGTTAGCTCAAAAAAGGGAAAACTGAAGAATAGTGAATGTTAGTGTTACTAGAGGAATGAAAATAATCGATTCATAAGAGTGCTTTTGAACGTATTAGTGTAACTATGAATGAGTAGTATGCAATGAGTATTGAAGCTCTTTGACAGTAAGCGCTGCACAATGCACAAATAAATTTTTGGACAGTATTAACTGTTACGATGAGTCTAGAGCTCGTACAGAATACATTGAATAATCCAAACCTTTCGTTTATTAGAAGATAATGAATTAATACTGTTTACCTATGACATTATTTTGATGTGAAGTGTGGTGGTTAAAATGGATTTATGTATAAGATGTAATGTAAAAAGCAGCCAAACATTTATTATGCTTCTTTTCTTTCATTTTATAATTTCATTGTTACTATTAAAGGCTATCCATATCCACAAATTTGAAATACAAAAGTATTTTACCCCAAAAGAACAAGTTCAACAAAGATACCAGAGATTATTTGATTATTGAAGTCGTTGGAAAATATCTCACGTTCAGAAGCGGAACAGAAATGTGATTAACCGGGAACCTCGCCTTCTTTTCTGGGCCAGGTAAGATGGTGGTGAGCCAGAGTTAGGCTTTTCTTCATCAAATAATAATACGTGTAGTTTCACGGATCTCAGAATTCCAGTTTTTACTACTGTTAATACCACTGGCGCTAGAACTAGATATAACTGTATTTTCTTGATAGATCAAAAGTCGTTCAGAATTTTTTTTATTGTTCTCTCAGAGATACTTAGAGTTTTCGGCCTACCCTAATAATATTTAAAAAAAAATGGAAATAATATATTCTTTGAAACATCTGGGGAACGAGTTATCTTATGTAGAATGATTCAAATATTGGCAATTGATGGTCATTCGGCGTGTTTGCCTATTATTTTACAATCTTTGTAATTGATATCATATTGAAATTTTTTGGCGTGGTCTCTTATACATGAAAATTCTGGATTTGCTAATTTTATACCTATTCGGTAGCTTTCACCACGATGAGAGTCTAATCTCACCTTCAACAGCTTACGAGTGGAGTCCTCGTACTTCCCCAGGCCACATCTGGGGGGCTATGCACTTTGCAAAAATTATGCACTGTTTTAAACTACGTTAACAACATTGCTTTCATTATGCAGAAACACACAATGTTCACATTTTATAACAGAAAACAATCTCTCTCCTTCTTTCAGGGTACGTCCCTTTAAATGTTATGAAGAAGCCATATCCTGAATAGTAAGTACTAATGTAATTTTACTTGTTAAACAAGCGCAGGTACTTACTAAATATCTACAGTGATCTCCTAGGCATCTAAGAATGAGTAGTTCCTCAGCATATATTACTTTCAAGAGAAACTTGGGCCTCGAGGAGAGAGAGAGAGAGAGAGAGAGAGAGAGAGAGAGAGAGAGAGAGAGAGAGAGAGAGAGGGCGAGCTGTTCCTTGTTATTCTTAAGAAACAGGCGAGATAAATATGACAACATGCAATGACGCTATGTTTGACATACCAGATGATTCTTCAGACACCCAAATGAGCTCCATTAGTCTCTTTTACGAGATCTGCATAAATCTTGTAAATGAGTCAAGGATGAAACTACAAGAAACCGAGATTTTTCGAGGAAATGTCCGTGAACGGTCCGGCGAGGGTCAGCGTCACCATGATCAGTCGGAGCAAAAGCAGCGTCATGTGAATCAATCTGAACCACATATTCCAAACTGCCGTAGAAGCAAGTAAACAGGTAACGACCTGACAGACACGCAAACTGACAGCCGCTGTTCTAAATAAATACCTGATCCGGTTGTTGCTGTAACAAAACAATCTCAAGTTTATTTGTGGTGTGTCCTTTGAAAACATCAGTTTCATTTCATTTATAAACGTCTCTTGCCTAATTTGAAAAAAGGTCACTTTCCTACACCATAATCCTTTGCCCAGTACCCGAGCTCTCTTTGGTGTAAAGGTATAACTGAAGATTTCTCTTTAAAAAAAAACTATAGTATAATTATGGTTATTTTAGAACCACTTCCGGAAAATCAATAGCTTGAAAAAATGTTTTGTGATGAAGGATTACGTAATTGCATGAATTGACAAGACTCTTTGCATAGATGTGAGAATAACTATTTTTATATTTCTAGACGAATCGATGGGTTTCCATGTTCGTGGATTTTAGCTTTAAAGTGACATCTGAGAACGGCAATTTACCTTTCGTTTTTATTTTAAAGCTATTTCGGCTAAGCTGCTTATGCTTAAGGTATTCAGGGAATTTGTCTGTCAATTCCTCATTTTTTTTAAATCACGTGTCTGGGCAAAACTTGAACAAGAAAGTTTTTCGACTATTCTATGCGTTTACATTCATTATTGCTTTTTTTAGTAATTTTGCTGCTGAAGCAACACCGCTGGTAAGGAAAATATTAATATTCATAAAATAGTAGAATTTACAGGAAAACAATTATTTAGCCCAAATACAAATAATTAATTCCAAATTCCATTAACTCTAATCACTTGCTGTTATATTTTGTAATCAACGACTGAGTTTTTTATCATAACGATTGGCTTCATTGAAGGTTTCAGTGCTTTCAAATATTTCGTTCTAATGAATTAATAGTATTAAGCAGGAAATGAAATCCAACTAGTTTTTACGACTTGAGTTCCAAACTCAATTAAAAATTTTAATGAGGCATCACTTACCGTTGATATTACCTTACGTCAAAAATATGAATCAGGTATTGCTGTTAGGATTTAACCCTGACCTTCCTCGCTGTCTGAAGCGAAAAACGAAGGCAGGAAAGCATTTCTTTCTCTCTGCTTCCAAGTCTAAAATTTCTCTTCTATCTCGCGTTTTGCCTATCCTTCAAGTGACAGACCTGTTTCTATCAGCTTTCTCGTTTCCATTTGCCCGGATTAAATAAGAAAACTGTTTTACAAATCCTAAAAAAAGTGAACACAAAGTATTTCGTTCTCTGCATTTAAAACATTTTCTTGGGGGGTTAGAAAAATATAATCATTTCTGAAGTTAGTGTTGTTACCCATCCTTTGAAGAAAAAGTCAGTCTGATACCTTTAGACGACACTAGTTTGACACGTCAAGTTAACAAACCAAGTTCGAAAGAGGTAGGCTTAGTCGTTCCAAACTGCACGATACTACTCCAGATTTTTTTAGCTTTTTTTCGTGAAATAAGCAGAATGTACAAACTAACCAAGATAAAAAAATAATAATAAAAAGTTGAATTGTCCATCGCACTACTCACGTCTGGAGAAAAGTACGTGATGGTCTTGAAGGGCCCTGAATATGTGATAGGGTTAGCTCTGCTCCTGTGGACACCAGATGAGTGGGAAGAAACCGCATCTACTTGGATGAGAACTGTGAGACAGGAAATAGAGCTGAGTTTTGCAGGGGTACTTTTTCTTCCTGCAGTGTTGAATGAATAACGATGATCGAAGAATTAAATAATTTTATTCGTTCTTTGGCAACACAAACAAAATCTGTTTTTCTTTGATCTGAAATAAGTTATCTGTTTTTTTTTTTTTCTTTTTTTCAAGTTCATGATATAATGCATTCATGCACGAGATGTGAGTGTTATATGCAAGCACACTAAATACGTCTTCTTTTTAAGAATATATTATTTGAGATTTTTCGAGATTATCTTAGATAACGACGACAAGCTAATAAAATCTATATGTTTTCGAGTCAGAAAACATGAGGCAAATTCAGACAGAAATGGGAAGCATTGGTTGCCGTCGGCAAAGCAAAAAATTTTTCAGAATGAAAATGAAATACCGCCAAAACTTATCTCCATAATAAGACCACTTAACCAATGCGTCTAGGCTACACTTTCACGAACGATATCCCCATTGATACAGATATATTAACTTGGTGACTTTGGAAGGTTAAGTGGACTCTTACAGAATGAGTGACTGCAGCCAAAGTCAATTCTTTGGATGACATCTTGGTTTACCTCAGCTTTTCTTAGGTCCTTTTCCTGCTTACCACAAAACGCGTTTTGCATCTCTCGAAATGAGACCAAAGAAATGGCACGTCTGAGATACCAGCAAATTTCGACCCCCTTGCTGGAATTTTAAGTCCAGCCATGTAAGCGATACACAATGGGCCTATCAAAAACCCATCCCTCATCCCCCAACACCCGAAAAAAACCGCAAGACAATTTTTTTCTTCTGATAGATGCTCCATGGGTTTCCCTCTTAATGCAGGATGTTCCTCATATTAATAGAGCAAAAATTAAATAAAAAAATAAATAAATTTTACTTAGATTTCACCATGCCTTATGCAGTATATCCCGAAGCCATTTCTACCTGCGTGTAACAGCTAGGTTATCCATAATTTCCACTTCATCATCATGGAAATTAATACGCGATTATAATAATTGTAAAATTACTCATATGGTGAAAAGTAAGAAAAACTAGATTATAATATGCATCCATTATGTTAACGTAGATATTCTTTTAATTTTCTGCCTGTATATCTATAAAATGGCACTTAGGATAGGAGGACTGTTACTCAATTTTCGGCTCATGCTAATGAGTGCCTCAGGCATCCACAGTCAAATTGCAAAATATTTACCGTCAAAAGAGAGAGGGAATTTTTCGCTGTCATGTGTTGACCAACACTTTTCGACATTAATATCGAAATATTAACAGTACCTCAGGTTTCAATACTGCACACACAAAAAAAAAAAATTACTCCAGTTACTATGAAAAATAAAAACTTATCAATAACGATGATTATCCGAACTGCACTACCAAATGATATTTCTATTATAGTATTGAACTTTTCTATACATTTCAATTTGTTAACTAGAAGAGATGAGGGAGGGAATTGCTGACGTATCTAGTAAAGATCTTCTTTATCGTTCTTGTCTATCTTGCGTCCGTTGCCTCACTAGAATTTATGATAAGCCAAGTAATTAAGTGATAAAAGGAATTCAGGCTATAAGAAACGAAACTGCATTGACAGCATTCAAAATAGATATACAAAAGTAAGTCAGATGCTTAATGTAGTTTAAGTAGGCTATACATTCCCATTTAACATTAAGCGTATATAGGACAAAATCATTTAAAAACAATGATTAGGAATAACTTGTGTTTGAAAAACCAAATAAGACTCATTTACAGCAAGGTCTTTCAGCGAATATGAGATTTACCACTCTAATCCCCAACTCTACCCAGAGCTTTTATATTTCGATTCGTAAAAAACGTAGTGTTTGCCAGCATGCTATCAAAGCACAATTAATTATTCAAGAAATTCCCTGGCAAACTGGTTGTTACGCCCTGTTGCGCTCCTTGTTTATTCGTTTCGTAATGCATCTCCATCCCATTTGGAAAGACATATTACGTAACTAACGTTCTTAAATGCTCGAAGCAGCTTTTGATTTTTTCGTGTATTCTGGTTTGACGTCTAAAACCAACGAAGCACCTTCAGTTCTAGTAAGTGACATATGATCAAATTTGTTTACTTTCCTTTTTTTTACTGAAAATTCGAGAATCATTTGGTAATAACAGAAGTGATTTTATTTAGCTTTTGATCAGCCTTCCTTGCTGGTGAAATGTTGTTGCTACACTTTCTTCCACTTTATCAGGGACATTCTCAGACCTATCTATTTTATTCACTGATTGGCAGAAAGCCAGACACACTGCCATACTCTACTGGCCAACTCAGTGAATGCAAGGCCATTTCATGGTTAGAAAGAACCGTGGATATAGTTTTAGGTAAGTTGGGCATTTTCCGATTTCTCTGGTCCTTTCAAGGCACAAGGTCACCAGTGTTAGAGGTGTTCTCACTTTCAAGATGGACATTCTCGAGATCAGTATTATTAGGCCGTCAACTCAATAGGGTTCAGGCCAAGAGGTGGGAGCTCTCCACGCTCGTCTTCTATAAAATAACGCCCAGACTGTGGTTCTTGCGACTACAGCTGATAGATAGCCTCCGGCATTTCCCATGTCTTCTCAAGGTTGAAGGTCAACGCATCATTATTATTAAGAGCGGAGATCTTTGATCATCGGAGGAACGGAAAAAAAAAATAGGTACAAATGTGTCAGAAATACTTTTAATTGTAGATATGGGTGAAAACTTGGTTTATTTGAATTACCTCTGCGGTGTTAGACTCTCCAAAGTCGTTCTGCACGATGGTATATGTAGGGAAAAATGTTCTAATTCATAAAATAGTAAAGGACACTACTGATAATCAGATGATCAATATTTGAAAAACTTTATAAATGTTAACAAGTAAACAGGTTTGTGAGCCTCTCAATAGGATTTGACAAGGTAAGTCTTTGTCAAGGAATGCTTTATATATATTTCTTCGAGTGAAAAAAGTAAGATATATATCAGTTCTTTGTTGTTGCAAATCTGTTCAAGAAGCTAACCTTTCTTGTCACAGGAAAGCTCATGGTCAACGTTACATATAAAACATTTCTCTCTTCGTTTCTTTATCCCCTCTTTATGGACATATTAACGTCATTTAAATGTTATAAAACCGGCAAAACAATTTGTTCACTGTTTGATATCAAAACCGTTTATAGCTAATGAAAAAGTTTCAAGATTTTAATGTTTATGATAATTTCAGCTAACTGATTTCAATTAGCTTAGATAATGAGCTAGGTACAGAAAAACACAATGGCAGTCACTCGAGCGCTCAGGGAGACTAAAGCAAATTAAAAATAACAATTGGTTAGGCAGCCCGATGCCTGTATCATTCCAAAGCTCGGATAAATAATAATAATAATAATAATAATAATAATAATAATAATAATAATAATAATAATAATAATAATAATAATAATAATAATAATAATAATAATAATTTGTTCTGATGGTATCCCTTATTCCTGTTCATGTACCGTTGGATCTTATGTGCTTTGGCCTTAAGCCTCTGTTTTACATCTTCTATTGTGTTGTTTAGTCCCCTCTCTTGTACTTTGTATTTGTCGTTGAGTTCCTCCCTTGTTTTCTTGCTTCTCAGCCTTTTTTCTGCCATCTCTTTCAGTTTACTCAAGTCAGATCTCATCACCATGATTTGCGTTTCCAGTCGCCTTTTCCAAGGAGTTTGCTGTTTTGGTTTCTGTTGGGTTGGTTGTGCTGGTGGTGTTGGTGTTCGAATCCCCATCAGTTCTGCTACTAATCTTGCTCCTGCATATGCCAAGTTATTTGTTTCTGTGATACTGGTGGTGTGTATTATGCCCATTATTTCATTGACCTCACTTGTTTTCTCCCTTAACAGAAAAGACTATACAGCCAACTAAGAGGGGAAGACAACCACCAAAAAATTCCTGAAGCCGAACCGAGTAAGAGACTCTGGGAAAACATATGGAGCAATCCGGTATCACACAACAAACATGCAACATGGCTCCAGGAAGTCAAGGATGAAGAAACAGGGAGAATAAAACAAAGATTCACAGAGATCGCGACAGACACAGTCAGACACCAATTAAAGAAAATGCCAAATTGGAAAGCCCCAAGTCCCGATGAAGTCCATGGATACTGGCTCAAAAACTTCAAGGCCCTACACACACGAATAGCAAAACAACTCCAGCATTGTATCGCAAATCACCATGCACCTAAATGGATGACCTCAGGAAGAACATCCTTAGCTCAAAAAAACAAAAGTAAGGAAAATATAGCCAGTAACTACAGGCCTATCACCTGACTACCAATAATGTGGAAGTTACTAACAGGTATCATCAGTGAAAGGCTTTACAACTACCTAGAGGAGACAAACACCATCCCCCACCAACAGAAAGGCTGCAGAAGGAAGTGTAGGGGCACAAAAGACCAGCTCCTGATAGACAAAATGGTAATGAAGAACAGTAGGAGAAGGAAAACCAACCTAAGCATGGCATGGATAGACTATAAGAAAGCCTTCGACAGGATACCATACACATGGCTAATAGAATGCCTGAAAATATATGGGGCAGAGGAAAATACAATCAGCTTCCTCAAAAATACAATGCGCAACTGGAATACAATACTTACAAGCTCTGGAATAAGGTTAGCAGAGGTTAATATCAGGAGAGGGATCTTTCAGGGCGACTCACTGTCCCCACTACTCTTCGTAGTAGCCATGATTCCCCTGATAAAAGTACTACAGAAGATGGATGCCGGGTACCAACTCAAAAAAAGAGGCAACAGAAACAACCATCTGATGTTCATGGACGACATCAAGCTGTATGGTAAGAGCATCAAGGAAATAGATACCCTAATCCAGACTGTAAGGATTGTATCTGGGGGTATCAGGATGGAGTTTGGAATAGAAAAATGCGCCTTAGTCAACATACAAAAGGGCAAAGTAACGAGAACTGAAGGGATAAAGCTACCAGATGGTAGCAACATCAAACACGTAGATGAGACGGGATACAAATACCTAGGAATAATGGAAGGAGGGAATATAAAACATCAAGAGATGAAGGACACGATCAGGAAAGAATATATGCACAGACTCTGGGCGATACTCAAGTCAAAACTCAACGCCGGAAATATGATAAAAGCCATAAACACATGGGCAGTGCCAGTAATCAGATACAGCGCAGGAATAGTGGAATGGACGAAGGCAGAACTCCGCAGCATAGATAAGAAAACCAGGAATCATATGACAATACACAAAGCACTACACCCAAGAGCAAATACGGTCATACTATACATTACATGAAAGGAAGGAGGGAGAGGACTACTAAGTATAGAGGACTGCGTCAACATCGAGAAATGAGCACTGGGGCAATATCTGAAAACCAGTGAAGACGAGTGGCTAAAGAGTGCATGGGAAGAAGGACTAATAAAAGTAGACGAAGACCCAGAAATATACAGAGACAGGAGAATGACAAACAGAACAGAGGACTGGCCCAACAAACCAATGCATGGACAGTACATGAGACAGAGTAAAGAACTTGCCAGCGATGACACATGGCAATGGCTACAGAAGGAAACTGAAGGAATGATAACAGCGGCACAAGATCAGGCCCTAAGAACAAGATATGTTCAAAGAACGATAGACGGAAATAACATCTCTCCCATATGTAGGAAGTGCAATACGAAAAATGAAACCATAAACCACATAGCAAGCGAACCAGTACAAAAGAGGCATGATTCAGTAGCAAAAGCCCTCCACTGGAGCCTGTGCAAGAAACATCAGCTACCTTGCAGTAATAAGTGGTACAAGCACCAGCCTGAGGGAGTGATAGAAAACGTTCAGGCAAAGATCCTCTGGGACTATGGTATCAGAACAGATAGGGTGATATGTGCAAATAGACCAGACGTGACGTTGATTGACAAAGTCAAGAAGAAAGTATCACTCATTGATGTCGCAATACCATGGGACACCAGAGTTGAAGAGAAAGAGAGGGAAAAAATGGATAAGTATCAAGGTCTGAAAATAGTAATAAGGATATGGGATATGTCTGTGGAAATTGTACCCATAATCATAGGAGCACTAGGCACGATCCCAAGATCCCTGAAAAGGAATCTGGAAAAACTAGACGCTGAAGTAGCTCCGGGACTCATGCAGAAGAGTGTGATCCTAGAAACGGCGCACATAATAAGAAAAGTGATGGACTCCTAAGGAGGCAGGATGCAACCCGGAACCCCACACTGTAAATACCACCCAGTCGAATTGGAGGACTGTGATAGAGAGAAAAAAAAATAATAATTATAATATGGTATAGTATATTTGTTATAGTATGTTATTTGATACAAATTTATAAAATTAGCAGAATTTTGAAAAGAAATTTAATACTTATATGGAGATAACACAAGACAATTTTAATAATTGTACGTAAAAGATATGCATTGTTAAGCCCAATCAGATGATAGTGCAGAATTCTACTTTAACAATAATAATAATAATAATAATAATAATAATAATAATAATAATATTTTGTTAAAAATGACTGCTGCTTCAGCACTATTAATCTTATAAAGAGACAAGACAGCCGCGTTCGTGCTCATCAGCACCTCGGAATACTTCGAGAAACTCGACGCCATCTTGTCTGATGTCTCTAAGTTCGAGAGACTTACGAAGAACCCTACGGAAGACATCAAACGCGACGCCAACCGGGTCATCGCAGCCGTGAATGCCGCTACGAATGCCACACACCTCCCGCCCATCCAAGGTGACTACAGCCTCGGCTACCTTTACGGGAACGTGAAGACCCACAAGGAAGGCAACCCCCTACGCCCGATCATCAGCCAAACGCCCGCCCCGACTTACGCTCTGGCCAAACGCCTTAATAAAATTCTGACCCCCTATATCCCCTCCAGTACTGGCCTCACCTCATCGGTGGAATTTTTGGAGAAGATCCGCGACTCCCCCGGTGCAGGAACCATGGCGTCCTTAGACATTGAGTCCCTATTCACCAACGTCCCAGTCGACGAGACGATAGGGATCATCATGGAGCGGGTATATAGGAATCCCGATATGAGACCCCCTAACATCCCAGAAGACTCCTTAAGAACCCTGCTGGATATCTGTACGAAGAGAGCCCCTTTCACCACCCACCGAGGACAGATGTACCGCCAGAAGGACGGCGTAGCGATGGGGTCCCCCTTAGGAGTCCTCTTCGCTAACTTCTACATGGGAGAAGTGGAAGAAAGGGTCTTCTCGCAACAAAGATGTCCCCGCACATACGCACGCTACATCGATGACATCTTCGTGCAAGCCGACTGCGAGGATGAGGTAGAAGCCCTTCGGCAGCAGTTCCTGCAGAACAGCGCACTCAACTTCACTGTCGAGTACAGCAGCAATGATCGGCTCCCTTCCTCGACGTCCTTGTCACGAAGACGAATCAGAAGTTGGCGACTACCGTTTACACCAAAGCTACGAACCTCGGACTTTGTCTGAATGGTGATAGCGAGTGTCCTGCGTGGTTCAAGACCACCACCGTCAGGGCCTTCGTCAGGAGGGCCCTCTCGCACTGTTCGACGTGGCAGGACACACACCTCGAACTCGACCGAGCATCCAAGATGCTAATTAACAATGGGTACTCGAACAAACTCGTAAACCGAGAAACTCGAGCCGCCCTTGACAAGTGGTACATGACGGAGGAAGAGAGAAGGAACATTCCGCCCCCGGAGGATATCAAACTTTTCTATAAAGCCTTCATGCACCACCAATACAAGGAAGAAGAAGCAGCTATGAAGAAAATAATAGAGGAACACGTCCGCCCCATGGAGGAAGGAAAGAGAGTGTCCCTCATTATTTACTACAAGAATCGGCGTACGAAAGACCTCCTAATGAAGAACAACCCCTCCCCACCGGCAGGAGACCCCCTGAAGCAGTCCAACGTCGTCTACCGATACGTATGCCCCGCCCAAGGATGCCCTGGGATTTACATCGGCATGACGACGATGCGCCTGTCAAAAAGGATTTCCTGCCACGCCCAGGAGGGCGCCATTAGGCAGCACGCCCTTGCAGTACACCGCAGAAACATCACGAGAGACGACATCGTCAGGAATACTAAGATCATCGGGAGAGCACCTGACCCACGACGTCTGCGTCTCCTAGAAGCGCTGCTCATCCTCGAGAAAAGCCTCCCCTCAATACCACCCAAGAAGCGTTCCTGATACCGACGTGTGTGAGGAGGACCACACTCTCCCCCTAACGAAAGTACCAGCGCGCATGGAACGAACACCGGACATGAGAATAATACCAGGGGTGACGTCACGCAGGTAGAAGCCAATCAAGAGGCTCCCGGTGATACCCCCTACCTGAGAAGGTCTGCAAGACTTGTCAACGCCCGCCGTATGAGTCACCTTCCCGGGAACCAATAAAAACTCGACCTACCGGAGAAGTGCTCTGACCGTACTGGAGAGCTCGCAACACCACGATAAAAGGAGAAGGACTCGCCACTGGAACCAGTTGCTGCTCGGCATCCGTGGTAGCAACATCTCGGCTCACACCGCTCCCAGACTCCACCCACTTCCAGCGACAGCTCCGCCCAGACTCCTCCCACCGGCAGCCACCGACCAATCAGAAGCCAGCAGGAAAACCTTCAAGCTTCTTTGTAGGATTTCTAGCTTGTGCTTCTCGGCCACCAGCCAATCAGCTTGCTGCAGACTTTCCCTGCATTTTAGCCCTGCCGACTTTATAGTCGGCGCGCTTAGCAAGGGAGAATAAGAATTGAGAGAGCTCTCTCACTCTTATGCAATTTGAAGACTTTAAATCACTCCTCCTTTTCTCAAAAATAACTTTCTCTTATTAACACCGTCTCTCTTGTGAAACATTTGGTAGCCCTTGAGGTCTAAAAACTCCAACAGAAGCAAGACCAAAGAGACAAATCTTCCTACTGTCGCAATACTATATTGCAAGTAGCACAGGAAACCATAGGCTGGCGCCTTCCATAAGCCAGATTCCAAGATAACTTAAACAAACATCCAAGCCCTTCAGGCGACATAAACACAACCAATCACTGATTCACTCACCCCTCATAATATCACTCCATAGACATGGAACCTTCAACCTCTATCATATCACAAGATCACATCATCCATGACGACTCCTCAGCCCCCATCACATCCATGACACCGACTAGAAGACGAAATAGATCAGGTACCAACTCCCCCTCAGACGAACATGTGACACAAAGACCACGGATTTCCTCTCCCCCTGATAACTCTCCTGCACACTCAAAAGAACATCCCAACCAACAGCTCCTCTCCCTAGACTGCTCTGACACGGAAGACGACCTTTCACAGGACAATGATGGCTTTACACTTGTACGCAGTAAGAAAAACATGAAGAAATCAACACAAAACACGGACACTTTTAACTTGCAATCAGACACCGAATTCCCACGACTGAGATTCAAACCAATACAAAAACCTGGAGAAACAGCTTACACCACAATAAAAGCCATTGAAGACAGACACAAGGACATCGTTTTCCAGGCACGACCAACCCGAACAGGACAATTCATTCTGATACCTAAAGACAAACATGCCGAAGAAGTACTCAAGAAGGACGGACATTGCAAAGCACTGGACCCAAACGACAGAATACAGAAAGGACTCATATGCAAATACCCAGTAAACCTCCCAATCGACCCCATAAAAGACCTCTCCTTTGTGTTAGACGCCACCCGGTGCACAAACAAAGCAGGAGAACCAACAAGAAAGGTTCTTGTGACTTTCCAAGGGGAAAGGCCTGCCGAAGTGGACATACCAATATGGGGAAAATTCCCCACTGAAGAATTCACCCCTGAACCACTAAGGTGCTTTAGGTGTCAAAGATTTGGACACCATCAACGTGAATGCGGCTACAAACACATTTGTGGGATTTGTAGTGGCAAACACCCAACACAAGAGTGCTTTGATCGTTATAAAAGGAAAGAGAGGACGACAGCAAAATGCCCAAATTGTAAAGGGCAGCATCACGCCTGGCATAAAGGCTGTCCGGAAAGACTTAAGAGGATTTGGCGAATGAAAGGCCAGAACCCCCAGACCACCACCAGAACGTTGCAGCAGCAACACAAACCTCCCCCACAACACACATCATACCCTCAACACCTACCACAACAAAACCCACCTACACAACAACAACACCAACAACAAACATCACATCCTCAGCGACCAACGGAATACAACCCACCTCCACTACAGCAACAACAACCACAGCAACACAGACACCAAGAACCCAGATATAGGCAGCAGAAACCCCCCACCAATCAAAGACGCAATCCACCTACACAAAAACCACAACAAGACCAACAACGGAACACATTCCACAGAGACCCCAGACAGACACAAAACCAAGACACAAACAACACACCCACACCTGCCTCAGACCCCATGTCCTTCTACTCCACATCAACTCGGAAAACACCCCTACTTCCCACCCCACCCAATCACATGAACACACCCCCCACCCCAACCCACCCAGTGACGGTAGTACCAGTGCCGAAAGTCAGCACAACACCGTAGAGCAGTCACCAGAGAAACCCACCTACCGCCTCAGTAAAGACGACTTTAGGAGGGAAATAGAAAAAATTGTGAGGGCAATTTTTCAACAATTGTTTCCAAACCTAAACCTAACAGCTGACCTCAGGAAAACGATTGTAGCACTGACACCTTATTAAGATGGAAGGAAACAATCAACACCAAACACGCCCCCAGAACACTGAAGACATTTCATCATACAACAGTCTAAAAATATTACAATGGAACATAAACAGTGCCAACACAAAATATGCCATACTACAATCAAGAGTACTCTCAGAAAGACACGACGTCATCCTGCTGCAGGAAACACTAATTAGGGAAAACAACAACTTCACATTCAAAGGATACACAGTTTATAAAACTCCACATACAGATTCAAATAGAGGGCTGATCACCCTAATAAAAACAACAATTCCCTCGGAAAAAATAAGAAACATAAACTGTGGTGATGGGATTGAGACACTAAGTGTCCTCATAAGACTAGCGAACACGTCACTCACCATACACAATATCTACAAAGGGCAGGAAAAAATCTTTGAAGGAGAGAACCTCTTCAGTGCAGCCTCCAGAGAAAACACCTTCTTTGCAGGAGACTTCAATGCACACCACCCATGCTTACAGTCGAGACAGCACACAAATGCAACAGGCAGACACATACACATCTTAATGGAAGAATTTCCGGACGTTGCACTAATAAATGACACAAATGATGCAACACACCTACGAGGTGGCAGGCTAGACTTAAGCTTCATAACTGGAAACCTGAAAGAAGACTGCACATGGAGAGTGCACCCAACACTAACCAGTGACCATTTTGCAACTGAAACAAAACTAAAGATAATGAAAATTCCCCCACCACCGCCCCCTCCGCAGGATGGAGACCGGACCTAGCAAACTGGCCAACATTTCAAAACCACATGAACACATGGGCAACACAGTACATTCAAAATCCAGCCCTCAACATATGCACGCTCCAACAGGACTTTGTAGAGAGCCTGCACAACGCAGCAAACATTTCCATGCCAAAGAAAGCCTTCAGAAAAAATGCAACCCCACACAAGGACAGTTGGTACTACAACTCTAGAATCAAAGAAATGAACTCAAGAGTAAACAGAATAAGGAAATTATTCAGAAGGAACCCCACCGACGAGTTGCACACGATCCTAAGAGAAGTCGTGAACCACGCAGCCCAAACTGCTAAGGAGGTTAAGCAGGAAACCTGGCTAAAATGGTGCTCAGAAACCACTCGAATGACGCCCATTGCAAAGATGTTCAAGTGGTTCAACAAGGTATCAGGAAAGACCAGGCCAACACAGGCACACCATCCCAACCCTCTAGCTGAAGCAAACAGACTAGCACAACACTTTGCAGACAGAACCAAATCAATTCACCTACCACCAGTCACACGAGAAAGACAAGTGGCACTCAATCCTGGAAGATGGAGAATCATCAATACAGCCTGCAGCAATTCTGATGACACGGACACACCATTCACAATGAAAGAACTTGACAAAGCCCTCCAAAAGGGAACAGACACAGCACCAGGAGCAGACATGATTACATATAGCATGTTAAAAAAACATGGGAAACGCAGCAAAAACAGTGCATCTCCACATAATAAACAGAACGTACACAGAGCAGATCAGACCCACACAATGGAACCAACAAAACACACAACCAATTCCCAAACCAAAGGAGCCCAACGCCTACAGACCCATTTCTCTCATCAGCTGCACAGAAAAGACGGCAGAGAGAATGGTGTTAAACAGACTGCTGTGGAAAACAGGGCCCTTACACCACCGCTTATATGCCTACAAAGAGGGGATAGGCACACAGGAATGTCTAGCAGATGTGATGGCCACAATAAATAACAAGAAAGCAATCGTAGTATTTCTCGACCTAGAAAAAGCCTACGAACTTGCAAGTGCAGCTGCTATCCTGGCAGCCTTAGCCAACAAGACGGTTAAAGGCAACCTTCTAGCATGGACCAAAAGATACATGCAAAACAGACAAGCCAGAGTTACCTTTCAAGGAGCAACCTCCGAATTCCTCAGTCTGGAAAATGGAACACCTCAAGGAGGAATACTCAGCCCCTTCCTCTTCAATATACTAATGGAGAAATTAGCCGACAGCAACTTCCCAAATGGAGTTGAAATTTTCATATATGCAGATGATGTGTGCTTGGTCAGCACAGACAGGCATAGAGCCCACCAACACATGCAAATCGCGATAACACAGATTGAAAACAAATGCACAGTCCTAGGACTAAAAATCAACACGGCAAAAACCAAGGCAATGGCAATCAAATACAATACAGACCTGAACCCAATACAACTCATGGGAGAACCCATCGAATGGGTAGACAACTTCATGTACCTAGGAGTCAACATCAACATACAGCTCTCACCACACAAAGAAATAGAAACACTTAAACAAAAGATCAAATGCAGACAAAACGCCATGAAAAGAATCACCTCGCTAAGGCAGGGAGCCGTATACCATGCCCTCAGAATTTTCTACATACAGACAATAAGATCAACAGTAGAGTATGCCGCACCAGTCCTCACTAATCTCACAAGCACTGAACAAAAAAGTTTTGAGGTAATCCAAAACAATGCCTTAAGACTCATTACAGGAGCACCAATGTGGACCAACCTATGCATCCTGAGACATGAAACAAAACTACAATCTCTGACTCATAGGATAGATCAGAGAAACACATCCATCCTGCTAAAAACCTTAAAAAATGACAGAGACTGTCCACTCAAAAAGGAGATCAGGAAATGCATTAATCTCCATGAAGAGCTAGACCTCCCAAAACATATGCTGGAGACCTTCTAGATACACTGAGAAGAGTAGGCATGCAAAATCATGCTGCAGCCATCAGGGAAGACACCCCCTTCAGTGAATACACAGAATCAGCACCCTGGGAACAGAAACCTTTTACACAAACTACACAATTCTTCCAGCAAGCAAGGAAGCATGCACCACCCAACAGTTAAAGCAAGCAGCACAAGAAGCAATACAGTTGACAACTGCCACAAACATATATTTTACAGATGGATCAGTAGACCTCAGCGTCCCAGCAGCAGCAGCAGGGGTCTACTCAACAACACTCAAAGGAAGCTGGAGGCTCTCCGACAATGCCTCCACACTACAGACAGAGCTGATAGCTATCGCCAAAGCACTAGAAGACTCCCAACACAGACTGGGCAACACTACAATACACACCGACTCGAAAGGAGCAATACAAGCCATCACAAAAGGCAAGCAAAGGAAAATATCAAACTCCTAACGAGCATATGGGCACTGGCAAAACTCCATCAAAGCAGAAACAGACAAATAACTCTCAACTGGATCCCGAGCCATGTTGGAATACAAGGAAATGAGGAAGCTGATTCCCTGGCAAAAAGCGGGCTACACATAAACAATGTCAACATCATAATAACCTCTCACTAACCCAACTAAAAAGCATAGCAGCAGCATACTGCCAAACACAGGAGGAAAGCAAAATCAGGAGAGCCATCTTCGGAGGCTCCAAGACTGCAAAATGGTATGCAGACACCACAACAACCTTCAACCACACAGCATACCGAAGAACATGACACGAGCACTAGCGGTAATAATACACCGTCTAAGGTTCGGATACCAATGCACATGGCAAAAAATAGAAAACAACCCTTAAACCATGTAAATACTGCGAAACAAATACAGAAGAACCACTGGAATCACTATATATTACACTGCCCAGAACACAACAACTAAGACAAAGTCATGAAGGAGATCAACAATCAGTCACTCAAATAACGAGACACATCCTAAACACACCCAACAGCTTACAGGCTTTTTTTGGGCTTCCTATGCTCCTACCCACCACCAAGGTAGGTGCAAAACACTCCTAAATAGCAGAATCTCGGGACATCAGTCAAGACCCCTCACACCCCCTGCCATCCCTATCCATCACAAACAAACACAAAAAAAAACAGAATAACAAACAATCCACCCAGTGCATGACTGACACAAAGACAGCCAACATCAACCTACATCACCCAACATCCAAAAGCAAAGCCCCGACTCTGACATCCTTCATCACTACCTCACCTCATGCACAGCATTCCTTCAGCCTCGTGCATCAACAACACACACTACTTCCCACTCAGAATTGGAACGGAATAAGAAAATGTTTTGTGGACGTCACAAGCTAACTGACTAGCAATCTTTTTCTCAGACTCATACCCTTCCTTCTTCTCATCTGTTGGCCTCTCTGACTTGCCAACACTCACTACTATTGCACTTTTCCTACTACTGAAGGGCACCTTAGGGTTTAAAAAGGTTGGACAACCTTACCCATCAAAAGTTTCTTTCAATATCACACTCATCAACTCACGCATTATCACCAAATAAAAAACCATATCCTACCATTACCACCTTCTCACCATCCTGAGTTACGGGCTGCTCTGTGAGCAAGAGCCCGTGCTGACACAAGGTCAGCTAAATCAAAAACAACAACAACAACAACCACTGGAATTCAGTCCCTCAGCAGTTATCGCTTGATAATGTCCTGTCGATCAGGAGGAAACGTCGCATTAGAGAGAGAGAGAGAGAGAGAGAGAGAGAGAATTGTATAAGCAATAATAAATCAAATGACTCAACCGAATTTTACCATGCCCTTTGGTGCGTTGCTCGCCAGTCTAAGCAACAACGAGAAAGCCGTCATCAGAAAGATAGAGAAGACTCTTTATAAGATTAATAGTGCTGAAGCAGCAGTCATTTTTAACAAAACATGTCTACGAGAGGGTCTCCTTCCGAAATAATAATAATAATAATAATAATAATAATGTGTAATGGCTCAAAAACTTCAAGGCCCTACACCCAAGAATACCAGAACAACTCCAGCATTATATCA
Organism: Macrobrachium nipponense; assembly: GCF_015104395.2. Taxonomy (NCBI): domain Eukaryota; kingdom Metazoa; phylum Arthropoda; class Malacostraca; order Decapoda; family Palaemonidae; genus Macrobrachium; species Macrobrachium nipponense. The sequence continues at coordinate 7,353,856 of NC_087220.1, forward strand.
CAAATCACTATGCGCCCAAATGGATGACTACAGGAAGAACATCCTTAGTCCAGAAAGACAAGAGTAAGGGAAATATAGCCAGTAACTACAGGTCTATCACCTGCCTACCAATAATGTGGAAGTTACTAACAGGTATCATCAGCGAAAGGCTATACAACTACCTAGAGGAGACAAACACCATCCCCCACCAACAGCAAGGCTGCAGAAGGATATGTAGGGGCACAGAAGACCAGCTCCTAATAGACAAAATGGTAATGAAGAACAGTAAGAGAAGGAAAACCAACCTAAGCATGACATGGATAGACTATAAGAAAGCCTTCGACATGGTACCACACACATGGCTAACAGAATGCCTGAAAATATATGGGGCAAAGGAAAACACCATCAGCTTCCTCAAAAATACAATGCGCAACTGGAATACAATACTTACAGTTCTGGAATAAGACTAGCAGAAGTTAATATCAGGAGGGATCTTCCAGGGCAACTCACTGTCCCCATTACTCTTCGTAGTAGCCCCATGATTCCCATGACAAAAGTACTGCAGAAGATGAATACTGGGTACCAACTCAAGAAAAGAGGCAACACAATTCACCATCTGAAGTTCATGGACGACATCAAGCTGTATGGTAAGAGCATCAAGGAAATAGATACCCTAATCCAGAGTGTAAGGATTGAATCTGGGGACATCAGGATGGAGTTTGGAATAATAAATGTGCCTTAGTCAACATACAAAAGGGCAAAGTAACAACGACTGAAGGGATAAAGATACCAGATGGAGCAACATCAAACACATAGATGAGACGGGATACAAGTACCTGGGAATGATGGAAGGAGGGATATAAAACATCAAGAGATGAAGGACACGATCAGGAAAGAATATATCCAGAGACTCAAGGCGATACTCAAGTCAAAACTCAACGCCGGAAATATGATAAAAGCCATAAACACATGGGTAGTGCCAGTAATCAGATACAGTGCAGGAATAGTGGAATGGACGAAGGCAGAACTTCGCAGCATAGACCAGAAAATTAGGAAACATATGACAATACACAAAGCACTACACCCAAGAGCAAATACGGACAGACTATACATAACACGAAAGGAAGGGGGGAGGGACTAATAAGCATGGAGCACTGCGTCAACATCGAGAACAGAGCAATGGGGCAATATATGAAGACCAGTGAAGACGAGTGGTTCAAGAGTGCATGGAAAGAAAGACTAATAAAAGTAGACGAAGACCCAGAAATATACAGAGACAGGAGAAGGACAAGCAGAACAGAGGAATGGCATAACAAACCAATGCACGGACAATACATGAGACAGACAAAAGAACTAGCCAGCGATGACACGTAGCAATGGCTACTGAGGGGAGAGCTCAAGAAGGAAACTGAAGGAATGATAACAGCGGCACAAGATCAGCCCTAAGAACCAGATATGTCCAAAGAACGATAGATGGAAATAACATCTCTCCCATATGTAGGAAGTGCAATACGAAAAATGAAACCATAAACCACATAGCAAGCGAATGTCCGGCACTTGCACAGAACCAGTACAAAAAGAGGCATGATTTAGTAGCAAAAGCCCTCCACTTTAGCCTGTGCAAGAAACACCAGCTACCTTGCAGTAATAAGTGGTACGCACACCAACCTGAAGGAGTGATGGAAAACGATCAGGCAAAGATCCTCTGGGACTATGGTATCAGAACAGATAGGGTGATACGTGCAAATAGACCAGACGTGACGTTGATTGACAAAATCAAGAAGAAAGTATCACTCATTGATGTCGCAATACCATGGGACACCAGAGGTGAAGAGAAAGAGAGGGAAAAAAATGGATAAGTATCAAGGTCTGAAAATAGAAATAAGTAGGATATGGGATATGCCAGTGGAAATCGTACCCATAATCATAGGTACACTAGGCACGATCCCAAGATCCATGAAAAGGAATCTGGAAAAACTAGAGGCTGAAGTAGCTCCAGGACTCATGCAGTAGAGTGTGATAATAGAAACGGCGCATATAGTAAGGAAAGTGATGAACCCCACACTATAAATACCCATCCCCGTCATTAGAGGACTGTGATAGAGAAAACAAAAAAAAATAATAACAAAAGACTGAGGGAACTAAATGGGGAAAAGAACTCTAAAACAAACAAGCCCAAGAAGACATGTTTGAGAGTGACGCGTGAAATATTAATGATTTATTTACTTTTTATACCATTCCTATTGAAAAATCTTAAAGTTCATTCAGGGGAACTAATTACCATTTTTAATTAAAACTGGAGAAAAGGACTCAACTAAAGAACAAAGGGAGTCGTTTTATCGTCGCCCTATGGCAATTAACTTTCTCTCCCCTTCCCTGTTTCCCAAATACATCCACACCATATACTATGGTCCCCCCCCCCCCCCCCCTGCTTTTCAAAATGAAATTAACCTCGAGCGTAAAACTTGGTGTCGACGAACATACTTTTTCGTTTATCTCTTCCTAATTCATTGATGAATTCTATTTTTCTTTATTATTTTTAATGTACTTCTAAAACGAAAGGTAACACACAAACGAAAGGTAACTCGCACTGATGTACTGTTGAACTAAATTTTAATTATTGGCAACTGAAAATAAAGCTGATCCAATCTTTGGACTATCCTTTACCTCTATTTTTCCCTGAAACACTGAGACCATAGTATATAAGCTAGCTCTTTAAGGGAGGCATAGATTCATATACTTTTCTTTTTTTTTCTACGTACCTTTGCGGGGCACAGTGACCTAGTCCTAATAAATTTTATCTCCAGTAAAGTATATCTGAACTCTGCAGACATATAGTAATAAGGTTAAATAAATCTATCTCCGTCTTCGAAACATAATGTGCTCAGTGGTACTTACCTCATTTCCATTACCTTGCTTCAGTTCTAATCCCTCTATTGGAGTTGAGGGTTTCTTCATTTATCCCCTTTTTAGTTACTAGGCTTTTAAGGAAAATGAAAAGACAATGGGAACCAAGAGGTGATCAGGGCTCTGTAAATACATATATGATCAAAATAAATCCTTTGATTCAGGGTTCTTTTAGATTCTTGATAAAATCTTGATTGTAACAAGAACAAAATCAGTTATTCATTTCCTGATGAACATTTTTTATTAAGCGAAAACATTTCTGTTTTCTACTTCCATTTGTTCTCAGAAGGAAAATTGGAATGGCCAAACAGTAAAAATCTAAAATAACTTTTTTTAAAACGTAAATGTTTCCCTTTTTCACTAAGTTTCCTTTTCTCGACCTTAGTGACATAGGAAGGAAAGTTCATAGTAGTATTAAATAACATCCAGCTTTTAGATATCAACTTTTAACCCCTTAAAGAAAAGACTTATCTCCCCAGTCTGAAAATAAGAAAAAAATGAACTAAAATAATTATGATTATCAATATACCTATTGATTTCCAATAATGCCAGGATTCATAAGTATTACAATACATTCATCGTTTGAAACATGACAAGTCTAATGGAACTAGACCAAGACTTTGTCATAGATTGCCTGTAAGTTTTTTTGAATAAATATCTCCGCTATATACCATCAAGTTATCAAATATGGCCTTTGGTTTAGTAATATATATTATATAATATATATATATGTATATATATATATATATATATATATATATATATATATATATATATATATATAATATATATATATATATATATATATATTATATATATATATATATATATATATATATATATATATATAATATATTCACCCTTGTCCTGGATATGGCATCAAACTTTTGGTTCAATATTCACAAATAGAAAGAAAGGAGATATAAATGATTAGCTTAATTCAAGATTTAAAGGGAAAATAACTCTACATTCATTGACTATAATTACATCTGATGAGAAGAATAACGTAATGGAGCTCTAGGCACATGCACCGTGGAACACTCGACAAGAAAACTGAAGATACAGTTTTTCATTTTAGCTTTCGTTCATCCAATTTCCCATTTGTTTTTACTGAAAAGACATAATATCGCTAAATTTACTCTAGAATATGAAAATACATTGTAAATTATATCATCTAAGTTAAAACTGCAAAACAAAACCGTTCAGATACTTAAAAACACGATATATGTCCGAAGTAATTGGAATTTCTCAGATGGTTTCATTCATAGAGATCTGATAGATAGAATGTGAATTTCTGATTTTAGTACTCTGTATCACGAAGACAATATTTACTCGTTTTGCTTCATTAGCGAGGATATATTGCATTATCGTAAGTGGTGAATGCAATGATTTTAGTTTTTACAAACTTATGTTTGTATTCCAAAGCGATTAAAGTTAGCTGTCGTCAATGGCACTCAATGTTGCAACGGCTAAGGTAGGTTGAACAAATCTAGTTTCATCCGCAAGAGCGTTTTCTATGATGTGAGGAGGAGCCCTAGAACTTCAAGCGGGAAAGCGCAAGTCACTGCCTCACTGGATACTGGCTAACGTAACAGATTTCACACTTTGATTACTTTGACGTTGACATGGATCGAATGCTGGTTGCTGTTATAAAGCTACTGTCTTTAAGCATAAATCTTAATCAAGGTTTTAGTAGCATGTTAGCTCAAAGATTTTCTGGCTATATGCTCCCATTACAAATCAGTTTGTAGTAGCCTACAGCCCTACACGACTGCATTTCTTTGCCGCGAGGCTGAAAGATCTCCCACGATATGAAACTTTAATTGCCTGTGCAATGCATATGAGTTATTTGTGGTAATAAATATTTTTACTTAACACAGCTTTTTCGTGAATGATTTGTGGATGAAACCTGATTTTCAAAAGTAAAGAACTATATCAAGAAAGCAAAAATGACCGCACCCTGTGTCTAAAATTTTCCAAGGCAACTGTCGAATGTAATCAAGATTAGAGTATGAATTTCTTAGAGAATTAACTTGAATATTATGATCCTACAAATTTAATCTAACATAATGCAGCACGATCTTGGCAGTCATATCATATCGCGCAAGCATAGGTTCTATCGATAGAGATACTTAATTCATTATATTTTCTTCTGCCTTTCCCCGTCACAAGTCAAGTCCGTCACCAGTACTATCATTCTCTCTCTCTCTCTCTCTCTCTCTCTCTCTCTCTCTCTCTCTCTCTCTCTATCTCCACTTCTAAAACATATTTTAAAAATATATATTATTATCACTCAATCTCCCAAAGAAAATATAATGAAATTAAGTAGTTATAAATAGGCCTAAGCTTTCACATGAGCAGATTTTGCTCCTCTCCTCTCTCTCTCGCTCCACTTTTAAAACACATTTGAAAAAATATTATCACTTAATCTCTCAAAGTAAATATAATGAATTAAGTATCTCTATAGATAGGCTTATGCTTGCGCTCTCTCTCTCACTCTTCAAAGTTTCTTTCCCCATTCTCTCTCTCTCTTCTCTCTCTCTCTCTCTCTCTCTCTCATCTCTCTCTCTCTCTCTTTCCCACTTTGAAAACATTTGGAAAAATATTATCACTTAACCTCTCAAAGCGAATATAAATGAATTAAGTATCTCTATTGATAGGTCTATGCTTGCGCGCTCTCTCTCTATTGTCATATATTTTAGAGTCTTTACTGTATTGTTACTCACGATTTCCACAAGTACTGCCCAAATTTTAAAACCCTTTCTCTCATTGTTTAAGATCCGTCTTTAATTACATATGAATTTTACGTCAGTTTAGTGTCAAACATTATTTATGAATAAGGTTTTCACAGTAGGTTTTAAAAAGGAGGTGATGGATATTCTACCCTGAACTGACGTTACCAAACCAACGTTAACGAATAATATAGAGCCTGTTTCTACATTCAAGTATAAATGATTATAGGGACCTCAACAGTTTTTTATTTTATGGTGTTAAAGTTGATGGAAATCTAGAAATAGAAAGCAACCAACGCTATAATTTTGAAGCTCCGACCCCTTTCAAGAGTTGCCAGGTGTGGCATTATTGAACAGTAGCTATATGTCCGAAGATTTAAAAAAAAAAAAAAACTGTATCTTAAGTTTCCTTGCCGAGTGACCTATTATGTTAAAAGACAATTCAATGGTGTCACTGACTAAAATAATAAACGCCATCACGCAAGCGAACGTATACACACACACGCACGCACATACACATACACACACATTCACACACACACACGCGCGCACACACATGCAGACGCAAGCACGCACACACACACACATATATATGTATATATATATATATATATATATATATATATATATATATATATATATATATATATAATATATATATATATATATATATATATATATATATATAAACATATGAGTGTGTGTGTGCGTGTTTGATTGCCTGATTTTGTGTCTGGGTGTAAACGTTCGCTTGCGTGATGGCGTTGATAAGAGTCAGCCAACACCAGATTTCATGTAATTGTTACGAACTTGCAGTAATTAGCTTGAAACTTTGGTAACTTTTTCGTGAAGTGGAAGAACCTTAAGGCTAGGAATGTTCCGTTGTTTTTCCAGAGATTAGGAGGCAACTTTGACGTCATTTCTTTTACGCACAAGCTGATTTTAAAAGTTGTTTCGTTGACTGTGTATTAACCGCTTTTACTAATGTCGTTTGTTGTAAAGCTTTGTAAAATAAGTTAATTAGAATGTTTGATAAAATGGTGCAATTTGTTGCGGTCTTCCGACACTTAGTAAACTGTGCGCAAAAGGTCACAATCTTGATACTAAAAAAATAAAACACCATACATGCAAATATATGTAATTAGTTAATGCAAATTCAACTATGAAATTGTAATGATGTTCGGATGACCTAAAAACTTCCATAAGCCATGTGAATAACACCATATCCAACACAGAATACGTTTATTTTAACACTACAGCGCGGGGCTCATTATTGGTAAACAATGTAATTGAATTCACTTGATCTCTCTCCAATGTTACTCCAACTGAGGATGAGGGAAAATCTTTTTTACTTTATTTCTGTGAACTTATCGATGCTTGTCCGGTCTTTCACCTTTGGAGCTTGGTAAACACATTTGTTCACTGCAATCATCATTAGGTGGTAGTCAATAGAAGGTTATTCTCATCAATAGCACCAATATTATGCGTGTATACACACACACTCACACACACGCAAACACACCCACACACACACACACACACACACACACACACTCACACACACACACACACAAACACACACACACACACACATATATATATATATATATATATATAGATATATATATATATATATATCTATATATATATATATATATATATTATATAATATATTTATATATATATACATATATATATATATATATATATATATATATATATATATATATATATATATATATTTTTATTATTGGTATATAGTATTCGATATATATATATATATAATATATATATATACGCACGCGTGGTTTGTACACACATAATCATGGTACTGTTGATGATAACATTTGCATAAATTTACACACTTTACATAATACTCAAAACTACATTGCTTTTCTTTCCTCTTTTTAATCTTTATATCTAACCTCCGGCCTCCTCCTACTTAGATGTTTAACTCCTCCAACAATAATGTAATCAAATTTTCATTATTCACTTTAAAGGAAACCTTTCTGGTGGACCATTTGTAAATGTTGCCTCATTTACCATCTTTTTGTAGCGTCAGTTACAAAAATTTTAACCTTCACATAGGCACCATAATTTGAAAGCGTTATTCTTTGCTCATATACCAAAATTTGCATTTGCTTTTGGACTGATTTATTGTATCATTTAATAGTTCATACATTTGCCATAAGTGCAGATACAAATTAATTGATGAAATAAGTATCAGAAGTTGATAGAAATGAAATAAATTCAACAAGATCAAAAGCAATAATATGAAATTCCCTAAAGCTGAATTCCCATCCTGTGGATATTGCAACATTTCAATGTTAATTATTTGCCTGTTCCGATACGTAATTTGGCGAAACACATTTTGTTTCCCTGATGTGTTTCATATTGCAGGGCGAAAGCGGTCATCAAAATCAAATTCGATTTATTTGGGGAATGTGTTTCGAAATTCGTAATTATGATATCGCAACAAACTCGGAATAATACAAATGATGCAGAATTAGGAAGCCTATTTCGATAACGAAACCTGTTACACGTTACTTTAGATAAAGTTATCTGGCTGTATTTTTCATTATGAAGTATAACCAGCCACTAAGGTCTTCTCTAAGACCACCTAAGGCTGATGTAATATATTTAGTATGTGTGGACAAAAAGCAGTTTTATACAAAACACTATTTTTGAGTCACTCTCAGTATATATATATATATATATATATATATATATATATATATATATATATATATATATATATATATATATATATATATATATATATATATAACACCTAAACCTTCACTTATATTTAAATTTCACAAAGTGGCATACATCTAATCTTTTAAGCCTACCTCGGGTGTATTCCTCGTCCATTCATGTCGACTGACGTTTGGAAGATTGTTCTTCAACTCTGGGTCCAAGTAAAATGGAATAAGAGGATGTTAATTGCCTTTTGGGAGAATTATGATCAATTTGAAAATGCGGCTCACTGTGTAAGATTTCTGTCATTATTATTTATTATTTTGCTGAAGGTCTCAGATGGCAGTTTCTTTTCGTACATGCAAGCAAATTTATGCAGTACGTTGGCCGATTTTTCTGTTTCTAAAAGGCAAGGGGATTATTCTTCATCAACATGCATGCCAAGTTCAGCAGCTTCATTTCACTTAAGTGGACACTTTACTACACCACAACTTTAATATCATATTCATACTGAACAATCTTGTTTACAAGGCACACAACGAAATCATTTGTATATACTCAAAATAGCAGAAGGCCAAGAACACTAACCTGTGGAACTCCAGACAATAGGTCTTGGTACGGTAAAGATCCTAACATCAGCTACTTGGTGCTGCCTATTTGTTAGGAAATCTTCAATTAATCCTAAGATATATCCGCCCACTCCCAAGATCCTGAAGTTTACAAATAAGTACCTGTGATTTAATAAGCTGAAAGCACCACTAAAATCTATTTGAAATATTCAACACTCAAAACCCATATCAAGATTCTATTGCAAATGACGAGTCAGTCAAGTCTAATGGAGCATCTTAGTACCTTTTAACTGCTTCCTGTATCGATATTGGCTATCAGCTAACAATCCTTTAAATGCCACATATATGTATGGTGGCTTTAAAACAAGTTTAACTGTGACAGTGGAGAGCACATGGAGAATAGAGATTAGACTGTATTTGTTGCAGATATGCTTATCTTTGAAATAGGCACTGTATTACTATGGTTACACTCATCTGCAAAGATACTACGTCGACGCAAAAATCCATAGAATCTAAAGATCTTGGGAGGCAACACACTAGCAACCTTTTTATGAAATTATGGCAAGAACCACGAAGATCTTCCCCGGCTCCGTTATCAAGATCATAAACAAAACTTTCTTAATATCCTAGAAGTGAAATGCAAATTTTGTAAGTTTAGGGTACTGAATGACAAGTATCATAGAGAGGGACATCTTCAGCTGATTGATTAGATTCAAAAGCACAGATTATCTTATATCATAAATGTTTCTTTCTGGCTCTCATTATCAGCAATGACTAGGATATTCTATTCTAATATTTGAAAGAAGCGCTCCCCATCACATGGTCCTGACACCTTTGGTTGGCTCTAGTGAAGGTAATTTTTGTTAGATTTAGGCTTTTTCCGTTTTCTTATACCTCCCTGTATCTGATTATCTTTCAAATCTGTCACCAAATTGGAAAAACGCTTCCAAGTTACTCTGATGAGATTAAGAATGATTGAACCTTAAGAACTAATGTTTTGTCGTAATGAAGCCAGTGGATTAATATTAAAGCTGTGTTTCTGTAAGACCGGCTTTTGTACGTTTTGCTATTAGTTATAAAGAATTCTTCTGCCCTTTAATTGAAGGTTACTCTTTTTGAAAAGTAATGTTAGAATTTATAAAGTTGAAACCCTCGGGAAATGATTAGATTAATTTTACACCAGTATTTTATTTATATATAAATATTTGTTATTATACTTCAAGAACGGTTCCATCTTATGCTACTTTGTTGAACGAAAGGCTGGAAGTGTATTGTATCAATGATTAGGAGAGAGAGAGAGAGAGAGAGAGAGAGAGAGAGAGAGAGAGAGAGAGAGAGAGAGAGAGCATTATCTAAGATTTTAATTAAGTAAAACAAAAAATAACACTTATGGGTCAATCGTCGAAAAAAAAATTCAGCAACATTAATACAGGTCGATGTAAAAAAGAAAAAAAGAGAGAGAAAAAAAAAAAACTTCCTCCTTGGAGTCCATTTCTTTAATTCTGGATCAAATCACATCCGGTAATGAAGTCATTTTAAAATAAATTCAATGGAGGCTTCATAAAATAGGCCCTCTTCCGGAGGACGGCTGTCATTGTTGAGAATCGTTTAGTTTTTTTGTTGTTGTTCCTAGTGAAGTTTGCTTTATGGCTGTTATATGATAAATAATTTTGTTGCCTGAATATATAATTTTGTAACTTGCCTTCAGTCATAAGTGAATTGAGCATTTATAAATTAAAATTGCTTAATGTTTTGCTGTAAAATTATGTTTTAAAAGTTCAAATAAGGTGTGGAATTTGATTTTAAAAAACTCGCACTTTTTATCTGCGCGCTCCCTCTGTCATTCCATATAAAAATTGTGATAAGAAAATATTGGCCAAACTGGAAAAGACTTGTCTGCTATATTATGTCAAAATAAATAATCTGTTTGAACTGAGCAGACTTCAACTGCTCTTTTTATTTATCATAGTAATTTATTGATTTGTCAAAGGCGGAGGAAATTGAATTTTGTAATGATTTCCTAAAAACCTATTCAAAGAACTTTTAAATTGAATTCTGGTATGTACAAAGCAGACAATTTCATTATTAATGGAGGAGTGAAGAGTTTGATGATTTTCATTTAACTTTTTATGGACAAGTGATTTCATTATTTCTTATTATCATAATGTTAATAGATAGAGTCTTGTTATGTATATTATCAAATATTAATATTACTGCTCATATTTGGGAATTCTGCTTTTTATATAGTCTGATCGACATGTAGATAGCCAGTTATCATTAGTTTCTGTATATAAGGCAATTATTAATTCTTATTTTTCCCTTTTGACTTGTTTATGTGCTAGTAGTTGGTTAATTATATGGACATTGTTAATGTATGTAATGATCTAACGATAAAGCTTTTAGCTTCATTTTTCCTACTTTACATTTAGAAGAGCCTTCTTGCTTATTTGTTTATACTTTGTTTCACACTGTGCTTAGAAAATGTGCTTAGTACATGAAGTATTTGACACTTTTCGAAACTGTCCAGGTAATTAAGCTGAAAAAAATCAAGTATCTTCTTTGAGTTTGGAGCTCAAAGAAGATACATCACGAAAAATGTAGTAGGGGAAGACATCCTCATCTTTCAACAGTTTATTTCAATGCTGACATTTCGCTACGAATTCAAAGTCGCATTTTCAAGGCTAAAAATATATAAATTTCCGAACATTAATACTCAATTTGATTTAATTTATATTAAAAAATGTAATGGCAACAGCTCTCAATAAAATTAAAAGTTAAAAGTTAGAATTCAACAGCACCTTCAAAGCCAAACAAATTACTACGCTATGAACAATTTTACAGAGGACGTTTGGGTGTTTAACGACAGTACAGTTTTTGATAATTAATAGATTCTAAAATAGTCAGATTGTTGTTGTTCCGCAGTTGGCCCAAGATAGAAAAATCCTCGCAGTCAATATATGTTTTACATGTTTTTGAATGATTACGTATATTAGATTGTTCCGGATTAGATAACCTACTACCTGTTCTATGGTTTACGCCCCTATGGGAATCTATTCGAACCTTCAATAGCCTCTTCGTGCATCCCACGTATGTCCCGTGATCATATCTTGCCCGAGATGTTGGTCTTTCTCTTTCATTTGCATAGGTAGGTGTTTCTAAGATTTTAGTGAAGTCCTGTAATTGTAATTTGTTTGGCTTTTGAAGGTGCTGTTGAATTTTAACTTTTAACTTTTTTACTTTATTGAGAGCTGTTGTCATTACATTTATCAATATAAATTAAATCAAATTGAGTATTAATGTTCGCTAATTTTATATGTATTTAGCCTTGAAAATGCGAATTAGAATTCGTCGCGAAAACGTCGGCATTGAAATAAACTGTTGAAAGATGAGGATGCCTTCCCTACTGCTTCCTTCGGGATATATATATATATATATATATATATATATATATATATATATATATATATATATATATATATATATATATATATATATATATAATATATATATATATATATATATATATATATATATATATATATAGACATCAGAGGTTACCGAAACTCAGTAGATCAGTTAAGGGGTTTATTATGAGATACGTTTCGTGTCATCTTGACACATCATCAGTCTATAATGTAAAATCAATTCACATTATAAAAACTATAATTAAAGTTTACATGCTATTTTAAAAGGAAAACATAAAATACTATAGTTATTCATAAAAAAAAAAATTATAGTTAAAAGCTAAAAATACTGAAATTATTTAAAAGGTGACATTAAAATTGTAGAAATTTAGCATTAAAAGGAATAATTAACCTTAATAAAGCGAAGGACAAGAAAGGAATGGCTGTAGGACCGCCGTTTGCCCAGATCTCGACTACGCGTAGAAAAAGTTGAGTAGAGGATTGATTAGAATTAGCGTAGTCGAGATCTTGGGCAAACGGCGGTATCCTACAGCCATTCCTTTCTGTCCTTCGCGTTATTCAGGTTAATATTCCTTTTTAATGCTAAATTTCTACAATTTTAATGTCACCTTTTAAATAATTTCAGTATTTTTTTAGCTTTTTAACTATAATTTTTTAGTAATAACTTTAGTATTTTATGTTTTCCTTTTAAAACTAGCATGTAAACTTTAATTATATTTTTTATAAATGTGAATTAATTTTACATTACAGACTGATGATGTGTCAGGATGACACGAAACGTATCTCATAATAAACCCCTGAACTGATCTACTGAGTTTCGGTAACCCTCTGATGTCTACATGTTCGCACCTTTTGTTATATATATATATATATATATATATATATATATATATATATCTATATATATATATATATATATATATATATATATATATATATATATATATATATATATATATATATATATATATATATATATATATATATATATATATATATATATATATATATATATATATATATATATATATATATATATATATATATATATATATATATATATATATATATATATATATATATATATATATATATATGACTGGTAAAGTGTTCTGTAACAACATTAATTCCATCTAATAAAAGGAGCCCATAAAAACACCAAAATGTAGAGAGAAAAGTACTATATTTCAGAGACTGCTGTCTCTCTCTTCAGGTATATGAATGAGAAAAGTTTACAGAAAAGGTGGGTATTTATACCAAGAGATTCGTCCACAAGTAGCCAATTAGGTCACCCCCGCTGATAATCTTCCTTTAATCTTCTTAAGCGTTGGTTGAATGAACACTGCGTCGACGATGTCGGATGTCCAATTCCCTTTTGAGATGTTCATTAACTGCTTCTCTTTATTAAGGCCGCTTCCATCATTTGACTTCTTGTACCGGCAGTTTGTGCTGCTATAAAACAAATTACACGTGACACTTATTTCCAGGTTTATTCTATGGTTATGTTTCATTTATTACTGATTGAAAATAGCCGAGTTTTCTGTTGTCCATACCTAACTGACCGGGCGTTTTGTGTTGATAGTTAATCTCTGGGGAAGTGATTTTACCTTGTTAAATCCGATCGTAAGATTGGTCCATCAGTCCTGGCAACTGGGTCTCATTATACCCTCCAGGAGTCTTTGGGCGATGTCTTTTGGTTGGACGTTAATCAGGGATTTGGCTAAGGTATTTGGGTGAGGTAAATGTCAACAGGGTTGTGATTTCCCAAGGGTTGGTTGTTAGTTACGTCTCCTTAATCGTCTCCAGGTGGGGAATTTTTATTTTCTTGTTGGGTTGGGTTTGTGTCTTGGTCTTGTCTTTAGGGGGTCGGATAGTAAAATTACGTTTGCGTTTTTGAATTGACTTTCTCAAATAATCTGGTTCAGGATACTTTAAATATGGAAAGTTGCTTGCGAATTAGTTCCAAATTCTTTTCCCACAGGAAATCTGGGGAAAGCAAAATTCGTAAGGCCCTTTCTTAAGAATAGGTTGCAAGCTAGGAATCCTATCTTGGATGGGTATTGGTCGTGATAGGCTAAAATAGTGAAATATATGAAAAGTGAGAACGTTGGGTTTTCTGTATCTGGTAAACATTTGTTATTCTGTCCGTGTCCCTCTGATTATTAAAACATCAAGAAAAGGGAATTTTTGTTTTCCCATTCAACGTTAAATTTTGATGCTGGGCACTAATGGCGTTTAATTTTTTGAGGAGGAAGATTCATTAAAATTACCCCACTTATTATCCCAAAATGTTAGTATGTCATCCGCGTATCTCATTCCCCACATCAGTTTTTGGGTTTTATTGCATTTTATTTTACTGTAGTTTCAAAGTATTCCATGTACAGATTGGCTAAAATAGGACTTAAAGGGACTCCCATCCCTATAACTACACCCGAATTTTTGCTTGTAGAATGATTCCCCGAATGAAAATACGTTTATTAGATGCACATAATTCAAACTAACTTTATTATTTTGTCAATAGTGCCAAAGGGTGAAATGATCTGGAATAGGGGGGATAATTTTTCCCTTAAAAACTGAAGAAGCGTCCCTGTACTGGATACTTTTGTGAATAATAGGAGTCTACGTCAAGGCTTAAAAGTTTTTATTGTTGTGAAGGGTGGTATATTGTGCTTCTCTGAATTTGTGACAAAAGTCTTACCGAACATGTTTGATGTGACTGGGAGAAAAAGTGCCCTAAAACCGGAAAAAAAGGAGGAAAGGAAGGCCAGCCTAAACCATTAGAAATTTTGTAATTGAAAGCTCCGGCGCATGAAACGATGGGTCTGAATGGAAGATTGTCTTGTGAGTTTTGGGAAAGACCATAAAAAGTAGGGTAATTTGAGGATTAATTAACTTTAAATTTCCCTCTAATAGTTTCAATAACTCTTTTTGGGGGGGGGGTCATTGGGACCAATTAATACTTACTTTCTCGAAAAAATTTCTGGTGGAACGTTCTGGAGGGGCTTTTTCGTTCAGTTTTTCGTAAGTTTTATTTTGTGTCGCCTAAGGAGCTGGTTGATTTTGTCGAGGTAGAAGTCTTTGTCCATTATTTACAAATTTTGCCGTCTTTGTCGGATTCCCCCCCCCTACTTATTCATAACATCTAACTTTTTTAGGGCGAGTGGATTTGGCTATCATGAATCTGCGGGAAGGCGGACAGGATATTTTTCTTGATGAACTAAACTGGAATATGTCACGTGCTGAATTTATAGGCAAGCAACTGTCCGGTTACAAGAGTCAAATCGATGGAATCGGCCTTAATAAAAGACGAAGCAGGTAATGAACCATCTCAAAGGGAAAGGGAATTGGGACATCCGTACATCGTCGACGCAGTTGTTCATTCAAAACCAACGCTTCGAAAAAGATTAAAGGAAGATAATCAGCGGGGGTCGGTACCTAAATTATTAAGGCTTACTTGTGGACGAATCTCTTGGTATTAAATACCACCCTTTTCTGTAAAACTTTTCTCATTCATTATACCTGAAGAGAGAGGACCCAGCAGTCTCTGAAATATTCGGTACTTTTCTCTCTAAAGCAATTTGGTTGGTTTTTGTTTTTATGGGCTCCTTTTATTAAGAATGGAATTTCTGTTGGTTATCAGAACCACTTTTATACCAGTCATTGTCATCCCATTATGGAATTCAAAACCCGCCTTTCCAACGATTCTTCACTCACTTTCCAGAAGTCAAGCCAGTTTTTCCGCAAGTTTGAAAAAGAAACCTGAAAACAGACTACACCGGCTGAAAAACCAAAAAAAGAACAAACTTTTTTGGAAGAATGCCTCAAAGAAACAAGTACTTCCAAAAATGTACGGATTATCGGGAGATGGGACTTCTGCAATCGAACCCCTTCCCTCATATCCACACAAGATTTTCCTGGAATAAAAGGAATCACCAATACGAGAAACGACATCTTCGGTGTGCTACGCAGAGTGCTATAAATGGAACTCAATTCTCAATCCTTCGGCCTCCCTCACTTAGAAACGACCACGTTAACACAGGTATCTGATTTACATTCTGTTTCCGACATTTGCTGCCATATAATAAGCCGGTGACTCATTCCAACCAGACTTTTAACGCAAGTTAAAATAACCGAATAAAGATAATAGCGCATTGAATTAATCTTGAACTACAAGACAAAGTTTTAAACTTATCCAACACCCCCCTTACTGTAAATCAACATTTAGTTTTTAAATTTAGGCTTATCCTTTGCCCTAATGCCAGACCGCGCAAAAACAACCTAGACTTCATAGTGGCTTTTTGATAAATTTCCATATACTGACCAAAAACTACAGCCGTGAAGGAAGAGATATGTTTAAAAGGAGTGTTAACTAAATGCTTTACTGACCTTCATAAGAAATATCCTGTTTCCCCTTCCCCCGACAAGATTCATGATAGCCATCCACTCGCTAAAAAAAGTTCCAATGATTGTTAAATAAGTATATGCCGACAAAGACGGCAAAATTTGTAATAAATGGACAAAGGACTTCTACCTCGACAAAATCAACCAGCTCCACTTAGCGACACCAAATAACGTTACGAAAAACTGACTAAAAATCCCCTCCAAGAACGGTTTTTTTTTCCCACAGGAATTTTTTCGGAAAGTAAGATTAATTGGCCAAGAACAAAAAGAGTATTGAACTTATTAGAGAAAGTTTAAAGTTAAGTTAAGTCTAAAGGAATTACCATACGTTTATGGTCTTCCCAAAACTCACAAAGACAATCTTACATTTCAGACCCATCGTTTCATGCGCCGGAGCTTTCAATTACAAAAAATTTCTAAATTTTCTAAAGGTTAGCTGGCCTCCTTTCTCCCTTTTTTATGGCACTTTTTCTCCCTAGTCACATCAAACATTCCTCGGAAGTACTTTTGTCACAAATTCAGAGAAGCACATATAAAAACCACACGCGCGCCCCGCACCGCCCCTTCTCCCACTCCCGCCAACCCCCCCACCTAAAACCACTTTTCACAACATAGAACCTTTTAAGCTTGAACGTAGAACTCCCTCATTCACAAAAGTAGCCAGTACAGGACGTTTCTTCAGTTTTTGTTAAGGGAAAAAATTATCCCCCTATTCAGATTCATTTCCCTTTATGGCACTTTGACAAAATAATAAAGGTTAGGTTGAATTATGGTGCATCTAATAACGTATTTTCATTCGGGGGAATCATTCTTACAAGCAAAAATTAAATTTTCGGTGTGATGTAATGGGTAAGTCCTTTAAGTCCTATTTTTAGCCAATCTGCACATGGAATACTTTTGAAACTACAAGTAATAAATTGCAATAAAACCCAAAAACATGCATGTGGATGGAGATTACGTGGCTGGGAACATAACTAATCATTTTCTTTGGGTATAATAAGTTGGGGGTAATTTTAATGCAATTCCTCTTCAAAATTTAAACGCATTAGTGCCCAGCATCAAATTTAAAGTTGAATGGGAAACAAAATTCCTTTTCTTGATGTTTTAATAATCAGAGACAAAAAAAACTACAGAATAAAACACAATTTACCAATTAATAAAACCAAAAACCAGTTCTCACTTTTCATATATTCCACTATTTTAGCTTTACTCATGACAATAATCCATCAGAATAGGTCTAGCTAAGCAAACCTCTTCTTAAGAGCCCTTACGGGAATTTGGTTCCCCGGCAGATTTCCTGGGAAAACAGAATTTTGAACTAATTTGCAAGCAACGTTCATCTTTAAAGTATCCTAGACCATATTAATTGGAGAAAAGCAATTCAAAAAGCAAACGTAATTTTCTACCGACCCCCTAAGACAAAGACAGAGAAGAAACCCACACCCAAAATAAAATAAAAATTCCCCCACCTAGGAGACGATTAAAGAGAGTAACTCCACACCCTTTGGGAAATCCAACCCGCTTTTGCATTTACCTACCCAAATACCTTAGCCACATCCCACTGATTAACGTCCAACAAAAAGACATCGCCCAAAGACTCTTGGGGGTATATGAATCCTCCCAATGCCAGGGACTGTGACCAATCTTACATCGGGATTTTACCAGGTAAATCACTTCCCCAGAGATTAATACCAACACAAACGGTCAGTTAGGTATGGACAAGACAAGAAAAAAAAAAAAAACCCTTTCCCCCACCCCCGGCTATTTGTTTCAATCATATTAAATGAAACATAACCATATAATAAACTGGAATATGTCAGCTGTGTTTAATTTTAGCAGCAAACTGCCGGTACAAGAGTCAAATGATGGAATCGGCCGTTAATAAAACAGAAGAAGCAGGTAATGAACATCTTCAAAAGGGAACTTTGGACATCCGACATCGTCGAGGCCATGTGTTCATTCAACCAACGCTTAAGAAGATTAAAGGAAGATTATCAAGCGGGGGGTGGACCTCTAAATTGGCTTACTTGTGGACGGAATCTCTTGGTATAAATACCACCTTTTCTGTAAACTTTTCTCATTCATTATACTGAAGAAGAAGACACAGCAGTCTCTGAAATATAGTACTTTTCCTTTCTTCTCTAATTTTGGTGTTTTTATGGGCCTCCTTTTATTAGATATAATAATATATATAGTATATCTATAGTATAATAATATATAAGTATATAATATATATTATATAATATATATATATTATAATATATATTAATATATATATATATCACGAAGGAAGTAGTAGGGTAAAGGCATAATATAATATATAATTATAATACTTATATACTATATATAATATAATATATATACTATCTATTATATATCTATATATATATATATATATACTATATAATAAAATATTAAATAATAATATATCTAGAGAGAGAGGAGAGAGAGAGAGGAGAGGAAGAGAGACGAGCGAAGAGGAGATAGAAGAGATATAATATATATAATATATATATAATATATATAATATATATATATATATTATAATATATTATAATAATATATATATATATATATATATGCATGAATATATATAAAAATATATATATATATATTAATATATCACATAATTATATATATTATATATATATTATATAGTTATAATATATATATATTTATATATATACTTATATATCTAATATATATATTATAATTTTATATATTCTTCTTCTCTTCTCCTTCTCTCCTTCTCCTCTCTCTCTCTTCTTCTCTCTCTCTCTCATCCTCCTCTATATATATATATATATATCTATCATATATATATAATATATATCATATATATATATCTATATATAATATATTATAAAGTTTCCAGATGACGGTTATTATATCAATAAACAAGCAGGGTTTCATTAAATTGCATCATAAAATTTTACTAGAAACGTTTCTCATAATCTGAGTGGTATCATCTGTCTTAAAAGTTGAAACTATACACATTAACAAATATCCAAACAATGATAATCACATTTTGAAAACAAAAGCTCTCCAAATAACTCTTCTTATAAATAAAAAAAATAAAAAGATAAGAAAACCTTTGCGTAACTTTATTTAACATATTAGTCAGAAATATTTTCTCGACATGCCCCTAAATAAGCAAAAGCTAGAGGTGATCACATAACGTTAACGTTTATTTTTTAAAGGTATGCCGTGGTTTTGTTTACATTCGCATTTTGTATTAGGACCATTTTACGGGCCATTACTTTCATTCCTCTAATTATTGAAGAACCGATAGAATGGCGTTGCACCCTGTTCGCAAACCACCTAACTGATTTATGAGAAAAAAAAAATAATAATAAAAAATAAATGAGCTATAGAATAGATTGATCCCACTAAGTTGCTTCCTAGAATCATTCGTTAAACAACCTGAAATGACGATAAAGTCTTCCTATTCGAATTCATTAGTAAAAAAACAAGAGCAACAACATTCATAAATGTCTCCAGATTTGCCAAGGATAAATTTACAAACCGTTTGGCTGGTATTAAGGAATTGTGAATCCCTGTTCCACTTTGGTCACTGGCATGTAACCAAGATCAAACAAAGAAGAAAGAATCAGTGGAGGCGAGTTGAATGGACTACATCTCTATTTACCCTGGGCAGATCTATTACGTACTGGACAAAAAATGAAGGAGCAAGAGAGTATTTGTTCATCATCCTTCGTGTATTTGCATTCTGTAGGGTGTAACCAAAGAATAATCCAATGCTAGTAAAATTTATAATTTCGCTTGTAACGACAATATTGTGATGGCATTGTTTTCATGAAATATATCCATCCTGCTTGACAGAACTCATATGGCTTAGGGAAATGAAAATGGACTTTTCATTAGGCAATCTCATTGAAGTACTTTTGACATATGAAGCTTTGCTAGGGTTTATAACAACAGGGTTAATGGTAATTTTATCTGGATGCCAAAACATATGTTGATTTGCATTTCACCGGAGTACGAATGCTTTAAAACCTTTGTTTTTTAGGAAAGGGGTTTCAGATTTATGAATTCTAAGATAAGTAGAAAAATTGCCGTTTTATAGAAACGATACCGAGGGCGGTACATAAGCCAATTTAACAAAATTAAATAGATCGTATATTCCTTCAATCGTATGCCTTATCTACATTAGATTACGTTACCATACGTAACATACCACCAGCCAACATATAGTAATATATATGTTATATATATTAATATATAATCTATATATATAATATATATATAATTCTATAATATATATATATATATATATATATAGATATAATATATATATATTAATATAATTAAAAAATTATCTAATAATATATAATTAATATATATCTATAGATAGTATATAATAAGTCATCATTATGTTTGTTGAATGAAGTCTGCACTAACGAAGCACAAATCATACATAAAAATCACCATTAAGCATAAATATCATATGTTCCTGTTCCATGTCATGGAATCCCATGACGATAAGGTATCCGATTCCAATAATTTCTGAGGTTCTTGCGCCGCCTTTCCGGTAAAATTATGCTAGGATTGAAATTTGTGCAGTTTGTACTCAAATGTACCTGAGCTTATATTTCATAACTCAAATTATACGGAGAATTTCCAGTTAGCATAGTATTTACTGCTGTGTATTCGTACGGATGTGCAGATGGTAGTAGAAATATTTAATGTCGCCACTCTTAATTAATAAGTAAGTCGGGATATATTTTCAAGTGTTTACAGTTTTATAATTCTCCAAATCTGTTTCTTCCAGTTATATGTTGTAATTCTGCCAATGAGTTATTTTGAGTTGGTTTAAATGAATAAACGGTCTTTGTATGCGTTAATCATCTCCAAGCAGTTCATTTCAACTTGTATTCGTCGAAATACAGTAATGTTCCTAACTAATAACAGTGTTTAGAAATCGTAATAAATTAAGAACTAAATTGTATTGTAATATTTTCTTTCTGGTACAAAGGTCATATTGCCTATCAAATAGCATTTCTTTTAATAGCTTACTACATCATTATGCACAGGTAATAAAAACCAGTATTGAACGCACTTTGCTAGTTTTATCAATATAAATAACATAAATCCTACAGTAAAAGTGGCACATGAAATCATTATGACAGGAAGCAAACTTTCTGATGACATTTGACTTGCATATTTTGTATTTAATTTTATTTTATCTGGTAAAGGAAACTTACACCTTAGACGAAAGGGAAGTTCTTCGCCGTGATGCATTTACGACTTTAAAAAGCCACTAATTAATTTATCTTCCAAACTTAGGTTCAAGTTCCCTGGGTGTAAATGTGCAGTACCGCATTTTCTACTTCTTTTCTTTTATTATTTTTTATTTATTTATATACTTTCACATCTAAACAAATTATTTTGTTTGCATGTATTTTAAATATGTGTGTAAAGTCCTGGTCTTTCAAATGAATAATAATAATAATAATAATAATAATAATAATAATAATAATAATAATAATAATAATAATATATGATGGTAGGAGACCCTCTCTCAAACATGTTTTGTTAAAGATGATGGCAGCATCAGTGGAATTGATTTTATATATGGGCTTTTCAATTCTTCTTATTATTCTCTTCTCATCAGGGCTGATATTTGCTAATAGCTGGCCGATGTTCATATCTTGGTTAAAGAAATGTTTTCTAAAAATGCTAATTTATTGATATGATAACAAAAGTGGTTAACAAATCTTAGTCTAAGGGCGTAACGGAATTCCAACGTTTCCAACCGTATCATCGGTTCATTTTCAAGGTGAGGTGAGCGTGAACTGATTGGAATGGGGTCGTTCGGCGGTATTTATTGTGTCCCAGGTGCTCTGTCTGATGAGCGCTGCGTTTTCATTGGCTGAACAGAGGATTAAGTCCCTGAGTCAAGCCGTCTTGCAGAGGTGGAAGACTGGAAGCTCGCACTGCTCTTCGCGTGCGGACGCTGGAGACTGGGAGCGTAGTATTGGGCAGGGGCACCTGATTGGTCCGTTCGATCGGCTCTATGGTGCCGGCGGGCGGCGCCCTACGCGCCACCGTCGGGAGGAGTGAAGTCTCTTGAGTGGTGTTGAGGCTGGGTCTCTCCTTCCCTATGTGTAGGGCCTCTAAGAGGTGGAGGCGACGGTGGTCTGCCACGTTATCAATAATACCAATATTAGGAATAATGTCCTTCCGAGTTATCCTGGTATTGTGGACGTTTTTTGCATGGTTATGGATGGCGCCTTCCTGAGCGTGGCAGGATATCCTCTTGGAAAATCGCATCGTTGTCATACCAATGTAGGCGCTGCGGCATTCCCGGACAGGGCATTTGTATTGGTAGACAACGTTAGTTTTCTTGAGAGGGTCCTGCATCACGGGGGCTGGGTTGTTTTTTATAATCAGGCCACTGGTCTTCTTGCTTTTATAGTAAATGATCAATTTCACTTTTTTTACAGAGCTTGTAAATACTGTATTCCAGTTACGCATTGTATTTTAGAGGAAGCTGATGGAATTTGTCACATATAGTTTATAGCAGTAAATGTCAAAACAAAAGCCAGATAATAGAGGCGGCCTTGATTAAACAAAGACAGGCAATGAGCTTATTAAAGGGTGCCTGTGATTCAGATGTCATAGATAAAATCTTCTTTAGACCAACAATTAAGAGGATTAAGGAGGAATTATCAGTGGTACGGCTACCTAAAAAATTACTTACCTGTGGATGGATGTCTTGGTACAAATACTGCCTTTTCTGTAAATTTTTCTTTGTTCATTACATACCTGAAGAGAGAGATAGTAGTCTCTGAAATATAGTAATTTCTTTCTATATTTTGGCGTTTTTATGGGCTTCTTTTATTAGATGGAATTCTGTTGTAACAGAACAGTTATACCAGCTATATATATATATATATATATATATATATATATATATATATATATATATATATATATATATATATATTATATATATATTAATTTATTAATCAATTTATTTGTTTATTTATATAACAGAACCTACGGCGGAACAGCGACGACCCCAGGCTTCACTTAAGGTGTATCTCCCACGATATATTTCGCCAATGTAACTTCTTAGCTATGAACCAAAGTGTTTTAATGTATATTTTGTACTTGAGATATATATTATATTATATATATATATATATATATATATATATATATATAAACATATCTATATATATATATATATATATATATATATATATATATACATATATATATATATATATATTATATATATATATATATTATATATATATGTATATATATATATATATATATATATATATATATATATATATTATATATATATATATATATATATATTATATATATATATGTGTGTGTGTGTGTGTGTGTGTGTGTGTGTAAAGAGCTAGAAATAGAGATAGAGAGAGAGAGAGAGAGAGAGAGAGAGAGAGAGAGAGAGAGAGAGATCAATTGATATGCATATAAGAGATGCAGCTCGCCGCTGCATCTCATCATCTGGCAATTCAAATGCTAACACCCCCTCAATGTTTGCTGTAGCCTTAATCGACTGACAAGACGAGCGCTCCAGTAATGTCATTGTAGTCGTAAATGTAAATGAAAAATGGCTTACATAACGTATGTCGGCGTTCTTGGCCAGTAATCTTCTGTATAAAATCACTATAAAAATATGATGACTGCAAACGCATATGGATTAGTTTTGCTCATGAATAAAAATGAAATGTCAGATTTTAAAGCATTTCTCGAGGGATTACAGAGGAAAAAATTAGTAATAAAGAGGAAATCAATTACTATTAAATCCAGACATTCATATTTTCTTTCAGTAGCTGTTTCTTTTCCTCCCTCTTCCCTCACTTGGATTGATATCTGTGTACGTAGCTCTTGGTGTAACGATCATGTTCCCTAGTTTATCAAATTCTGGAAGTAGCCATCATCCAGCTGCACTTACATGGTATTTCTACCAGATAGAATCAGTGGACTCTTGCCATCATTTGTCTAAGTTCTTGTCAAGAAATAGGTCATAAGAGTTGGTCGGGTTAGCTCTCTTTCTCCCACTCTCTCTGATACAGTGGTGCTTCTAAACTAGTATGCTGAAAATAAGGTTTGACCCCCCAAAAATGACTAAGAATTTTTCTCAACTGGTTATCGTAGTATCAAGTGTGCTTTAATAACACATCAAAAGTCTACCCTAATCTGACCATGCAAAAGGTCTAATTTCCAAGATGGCGGCTATATAGTCCTTAAATCCTTTAAATGTCCGCTACCCTTCATTATTCAATTTAATAAAGCATATTACATATCAAAAATAAATCATCAAGTACCAAGAAATATAAAACATATATTAGGTTTATACAAAACAATGCACACACTTCACACTTAAGATAACACCTTATCTTTGGGATCTGGAAGCCTAATTAGCATACGTGAATTATATTGAAGTGGTTATATACTTACAAAATGTAAATACCAGAAAAATTAATAGTAAAAGAATTTACATTTTCACAACATTACGCTTTCATTAGAAAACACATTGCTGTGAAAATGTAAATGCTGATGTTATATCATTTTTGCTGGTATTCACATTTTGGTCTGCATGCGCCTTTGTCTTCAATATAAAGATCCTCCCTTTCCAATGATAGTTCATTTTTCATTTATACACCTCATCATTCGGAGGATCCAGTTGGAAGGGGCGTTTGAATGATGACTCAGCGTAATCATGGACTATTCACAAAAAATGAGAGAGAGAGAGAGAGAGAGAGAGAGAGAGAGAGAGAGAGAGAGAGAGAGAGAGACATCAAGATGTCATTTCGTCTGAGAAACTGTCCTAGCTCCAATTTTTCCTACATTAATATTTCACTTTTATTCTGTAATTTGATGGATTCTTGTTCAGTAATATTTAGGTTAATTAGTTTATTTGTTTGGTATTAATGAACAAAAGTTGCTTTCTTGTAATACACGTCAACATTAGCCTAATATCTTAAGTAAGAAATGTGTGCATTGTTTTGTGTAAACCTAACATAACTTTTATATTTCATAGTACTCGATCATTTTATTTGAATTGTATTCCTTTTATTTTGTTACCCACTTATGGAAGGTGTTTAGACATTTTATTTTTTTTTAAAGAAAGAAAAATTTAACTTTTGCAATTTCCTTTTTACTTCCCGAATCAAAGTGTCTGTCTGCCTGTTAGCCTACCAAAAACCTTATCTCAAAATGCTATTGATTGGTCCAGGTCAGGCCCTAGGGTCTTTCTTAGTTTTGGTTATCATAGTAATAAAAAAGAATTTGTTGGTGTCATAAATGTATGTGTCAAATCCTTTGTAGAAAATTGCGTCCATATACTTGAAGTGAAAATCTGTCAGTTTGTAAAATTAGGGTTCAATGTACAGTACTTCGTTTACTGATTTAATGTTATCGAAGACTTTGACTGCTTTTACAGTTAGGTCCAAGCTTTTAAGACACGCAATTAGAAATAATTTCTATGGTGTTTTAAAAAGAGTTCGATTTACTTAGCCTGAAGTTCGTTTTTTTTTTCCATCGTGTTAAAATTTTTGTTGGCTTTATTTTTCTTCGCTGTCTTGTTCGTAGCGTCAGGTAAGTATAATGCCCTAGTATGAAGATGCAACTTATCTTAACTTTCATACGCTACTTTCCAGCCTCACCCCCCAGCCTGATGTTGCTGCTATCCATTACTGGAAACTGGGACGGTTCTTGAAGGACCGTACTTCAAGCACCCTCATAAAGGCAGTGATGCGTAAGTGTTTAGCACTCATGACTATTATCTAACACTCCAGCGATCTGCGACTCCCAGCTTCGCTTTCATATTTTCAACAAATTAAGGAGGATTATGTTTCCAGGCATGATGACATTTTGAGTTTTGTTTGAATATCCTTTGAACACTAAGAAAATTTGAAAATAAATTTAGCGGGTAAAATCTACAACATAAATTCCTTTTTCAAGGAGGGCAATGTTATTTGTACTATTCACTAATTATATTAATTTAATTCGCATATTTCCTATAACTTTCAAATCATCTGTAGCCTGGGTAACAATCTCTACATATGGTAATCAAGTTTTTGTTAAAATAGTATTCATTCATTCGTAGTTTACACGGACTGCCACAGCTGCTACTGAGTTATAGTGCCGCGAGCATACTAATGTTTTCGTGGTATAAAAATAAGAAAAACAAATAGAGGACTTCATTGGATATGGATGTCAAGAGCATCTGACAGAAAAGACAAATAGGATTTGAAAAAAGACATATGCACTTGTTAATTATAATTATTTATTATAATTCCTTAGGATGTAAGTTATTCCCAAGTTAAAATAAGTTCGGTATCAAAGGATATTTGTGATTATATAAAAAAAACGGCAAATGTGTATTAGTGACAAAGCCATGATCTCTGCGAAATGTTTTTATTCACCACATACACTGTATATGTAATGGCCTCACATGGTCCTCACAATTAGAGTGCTATTTTTCGTTTCCCTGTAATAAAAATGGCTCAGAGCTAATTAACTGAACAATATCTTCACGCATTATTATCTTTAAGTAATGATTTCTTTGAACATTTATTTTGTTGGGTGATTAAACTGGATCGGCTTTTAATTTCTGATGTAAGTATTTTTTTTATTATTTTTGGAACTAATGTTTCCATTTACCATGACATGATAACGGGAAAAACTTCCACCTTATTGTGTAGCCCTTTTATTTTTCACTCGTATTTTGATCTCTTTATAAACTGATGCACAAACATGAGATGACAAAACATTGGGAACTTTGTCATTTTAACTCGACGATATAAAGAAGACGA
>NC_087220.1:7386897-7401897 GCF_015104395.2 Macrobrachium nipponense
TTGAACATCAGTATTATTGATAGTGGAATCTGAAATGTCTAAAATGACATGAATTATCTCCCAAAATGCTATTTGATAGGCAATATGACCTTTGTACCAGAAAGAAAATATACAATACAATTTAGTTCTTAATTTATTAGGATTTCTAAACACTGTTATTAGTTAGGAACATTACTGTATTTCGACGAATACAAGTTGAAATGAACTGCTTGGAGATGATTAACGCTTACAAAGACCGTTTATTCACTAAAACCAACTCAAAATAACTCATTGGCAGAATTACAACATATAACTGAAAGAAACAGATTTGGAGAATTATAAAACTGTAAACACTTGGAAATAAATCCCGACTTACTTATTAATTAAGAGTGGCGACATTAAATATTTCTATTATTATCTGCACATCCGTACGAATACACAGCAGTAAATACTATGCTAACTGGAAATTCTCCGTATAATTTGAGTTATGAAATATAAGCTCAGGTACATTTGAGTACAAACTGCACAAATTTCAATCCTAGCATAATTTTACCCGAAAGGTAGTATGCCTTCTTTTGGAACATTAAAAACATCCTAGACAGGGGGTTGGGGGGTTGGGATAGATTTCCGATATTTTCAACAAATGACTTGGACACCAAAGGCGGCGCAAGAACCGCAGAAATGATTGGAATCGGATTCCTTATCGCCATGGGATTCCATGACATGGAAAAGGAACATATGATATTTATGCTTTATGGTTATTTTATGTATGATTTGTGCTTCGTTAGTGCAGACTTTATTCAACAAACATAATGATGACTTATGCCTGAGGATTTATGACGAGTATATATTGCTTACGCACATGGAATTTGATCATATTACCGATTTTTTCAAAAATTGAGAAATATGAACATTTCAATTTTTTTTATGATGGTGACCGGGGTTGGGATATATATATATATATATATATATATATATATATATATATATATATATATATATATATGTATATATATATATATATATATATATATATATATATATATTATATATATATATATATATATATAGCATATATATATATATATATATAGATATATATATATATATATATATATATATATATATATATATATATATATATATTATATATAGTATATATATAGATATATATATATATATATATATATCTATATATATATATATAAGAGATATCTATATATATATATATATATATATATATATATATATATATATATATATATATATATATATAGATATATCTATATGATATATAGATATATATATATATATATATATATATATATATATATATATATATATATATATATAGATATATATATATATATATACTATATATATATATATATATATATATCTATATATATGTAGATATATCTATATATATATATATATATATAGGGTATATATATATATATAGTATATATATATATATATATATAGATATAGATAGATAGATATAGATATAGATATAGATATAGATATAGATATAGATATAGATATAGATATAGATATAGATATAGATATAGATATATATATATATATATATATATATATATATATATATATATATATATATATCTATATATTATACTATATGATGTGTATGTGAGTATTTACTTATCTAATGTAGATAAGGCATAGATTGAAGAATATACGATCTATTTAATTTTGTAAATGCTTATGTACCCTCGGTATCGTTTCTATAAACCGAATTTTCTACTTATCTTAGCATTCATAAATGAAACCCTTTCCCTAAAATATGAAGAACATTGTACTCCGGTGAAATGGAAAACAACAATATTTTACATCAGATAAATACCATTAACCCTGTTGTATAACCTTAGAAACGTCATTTGTCAAAAGTATTATTTGAGATTGTCAATGAAAAGTGATTTTCATTTCCCTTAAGCCATATGAGTCTGTCAAGCAGGATGATATATTTCATGAAAACAATGCATCACAATATTGTGTTACAAGCGGAAATTATACTAGCATGGATTATTCTTTGGACCCTTATGCAAATACACTAAGAATGATGAACTATACTCTCTTGCTCTTCATTTTTGTCCAGTACGTAATATATCTGCCAGTGTAATGAGATGTAGTCATTCGAACTCGCCTCCACTGATTCTCTTTTGTTGATCTGGTTACATACATGCAGTGACCAAAGTGGAACACGATTCACAATACCTTAATAGGCAAACGTTTTGTAATTTATCTGAGCAATCTGAATACATTTATGAATGTTGTTGCTCTTGTTTTTTACTATGAATTCGTCATTCGGTTTAACGATGATTCTAGAAGCACTTGGGGATAAACTCTTCTATAGCTCATTTTTTATTATATTTTTTTTCTCTAAATTAGTAGGTTTGCTACTGGTGCACCATTATATCGGTCTTCATATTTAGGAATGAAGTAATGGTCCCATAATGGGTCGAATAAAATGCACATGTAAACAAAACCACGGCATACGACAAAAATAAACCACTACGTACGTGATCACTCTAGCTTTGCTTATTTAGGCATGTCGAGAAATATTTCTGACTAATATGTAAAGTTGACGCAAAGGTTTTCTTATATATATATATATATTATATATATATATAGATATATATATATATATATATATATATATATATATATATATATATATATGGATATAGGGAGCGTTGCTATCAACAAACATACAACAAGGAGCTGAAGGAGACGTCATGTACTAGTAATTGTCCATTTATTAAACATGCTGGCGTTTCGAGGACACAGCCTTATTTTCAAAGCTGAAAAAACGTAATATAATATATAAAAATATTACAATGACTTAAGAATTAAGAAACTTACAATTTAAAAAATATTTACACTTTAAACAAGAAATATAATAAATAAAATGCACCCGACAGAATGAAAGAACAGACCGCTACCTTTCAGGACGGGAACCAAGGACCTAATGACATAAAAAACCGAGACAAGGGCACAGTCAAGACAGGTACAGTGTTGTGGAGGTAGTTTGATTGTTTAAAGAAGGAACAAGCTTTTTAATATATAACGATTCGGTTATTGCTAATTGGTGAGGTGAGGTGGCCTTGGAAAGAATTTTAAAATGTTTATATTCAATATGTTGTTCACATTTTTCGGCATGATCACGTACAGTTGGACACAGGTTTCCCTGGTACACCGTCTTGCGAGACTTCGAAAAATTACATGGTAACAGTGTTTACTGAGGGGGATGGTGGGGAGAACCCCTTCTCTGCTAACAAGAGTTCCACCAATAAGTTCTGGAGTTCGTTTGGTGGGCGGAGTTATTAGGTATGGTTGGAGAAAAACACACACACACACACACACACACGCGGAGTAAAAAAAACGTCTGAGCAGTTTATATCGTTGTAATGAAGTTTGTTGTCTCGCTTGTAATATAAGTTTGTTTATTAAGGTTCCATTTAACCTTCGGCCAAGGCTTTATCTTACAACCGTGTCTATTATTATATATCGGTCATATTCATTACACAATACTTAAAATTGATCAACATTTTAAAGTTATATTGGTATTGCCGAAAATCACGAACATCATAACAGGATATTTTAACCTTATCACGTAAGCCAAGTTTACAGTATCGGTTGCAGTGAGTTTCCTACAAATTCTACAATAAGAAGCTATAAAGAGAAGCGCAGCAGCACTTGGTTGAATATACCCAAAAACTCAATGAATTTGTTGAGTCTCTGACAATTAGCTCCTCTCTCTCTCTCTCTCTCTCTCTCTTATACTAGCTAACTTATCTCTCTCTCTCTCAGCTATACTAGCTAACTTGGTGACAAGAAAAACCCCTGCGCTCAGTATGCAGTTCTGATATGTCATTAGTGTATTCATGAGAGGATCAGTGATCCAATAATATCGAAGATTGCCCTTCCTGACAATACCCATAAGCATAACCAAAGCAAAGAAATTTCTCATCTCTGATACTGTAATGCCATAAACTCTTGTTCCCTTGAGTGTTCGCTTGATAAATACCCCATTTCATAACATGAAATCAACAATTAGATCTCTTTGCAGTTAGTTCCATTATAGAATCATTGAAAATAGAATAAAAAACAAAACTTTATTCTTGATATACTATCATCAAAATCGAAGGCGTGCGGCAAAAAATTATCGCCACCAATCCTTTGCCACATAAGATTAGCTGGTTTGACGTTTTTGACAACCTCCTAGGCCACCCTTACCTCCCCTCCCCCGCGCAGTTCATACAAATGGAAGACGAGCAGTGCAAACGGCCAGCAAGACCTCTAATAAGGCACTAAGTAGTACAGAACCAATATCAATACAATAAGCTATGAAGGCGCACAAAATTGAAAACTTAAGAACGTCACATGAGTAAACAAACATGTGAGGGACGACTTCTGCAACACGTCTATGACGTTGGTTGACCGTTTAAGGGTTAATTGTTGTTTTTTTCTAAAATTATGAATGCACTGATATATTATAGACTATATATTTCGTTGACCTCGGGTGATAGGTGAGGTCATTTGGGCTTTCCTTATAGTGACCGACATAAAGAGAGTATCATCTACTGAATTGACAGTTACCTTTTAAAATGTCTTACAGAGCAAATGACCCCTATACTCACGACAACGACGGCCAAAGAATATGCTACGTTATTACTCTTGTTCATAAAACTTAGGTTTTAACCAAAGATACATTGAAAATATCAGTAGGATATAAGCATTACATTTCAAATAATGAAAACTATTTTAATAGACTCCAAGAAGCTAATAAGCGAAAATAAGTGGCGAATTATCTTATCTGTATCGGCCACACCACAGTGAACCAAGTATACAGGTAAGGCAATTTGCCAATACTGTTACGGACCTCACTGTATGCAAACAGTGCTCGGCGAGTCATTCAGTTCTATAATTCAATGCTGTTAACAAGAAACGGTGATTAGGAAGACATCAAAAACATGTTGGGCCTGAGTAAGTAGGAAAGTTTTTACTGCAATACTCTCATATTGTATGGAGGCATTATGCCATTTTTTTTTTTTTACAGATACTTGAATATTATATAAAGAATATCATGGTTATAATAAAACTTGTTGTGAATTATGTTTATTAAAAAATTATAATCAAATAACTAGTGAGAACAAATGAGAACATTTTATGTCTTATTACAAAAAATATAACATTTATATTATCCAATCTAATACCTTGACCATCTCAGTCACTTCCCTCAATCTGTCGGGCATCGAATGAACAAGGTTGAAAATTTGCTGCGGTCTCCGTCTACAATTTCCCACTGGAGAGTTGATGTGAGCCATGAGTGCCGTGTTGTTCTCTCATGTTCCATTTTCCATGTTTTCACCATCTGGGCCCACAAGTGTTCAATCACATTCATATCTGCTCCTTTGCTCGGCCATTCAAGAAGAAGCAGGTTATCCTGTCGGGAATGGGGAAAATTCTTTTCTCGTAACGAAGGTAAGAAGGAGGTTTGCAGCAGCTCAACATACTTAGCTGCTGTAAATCGTCCCTCGATACGGAACACATCACCCATAACATGCACATACCCCCAGCCCCATACGTTGCAGGTGACATGGCCAGATCGAACCACTCTCTAATGAGAGAAAAAAATGGGGGTGTATAATATAAATCATATATATATATATATTTATATATATGTATATATATATATATATATCTATATATATATATATATATAGATATATATATATATATATATATATATGTATACCTTTGGAAATTTAAATTCTCATGTTATGAAACAACACTGAAAGAATTCTATTGTAATTATTATTTAATTTATATTATATTTGAGGAAAAAGAGTAAATGATGCCACTGTCCCTTACCTAATATTTATCTCAGAAATAGCACTCTTATTTATGTTAACTCCCTTTGTATATTTTGACAGTCCACTTCCGTGGAACAAAATCTGAAGATTAATAATTAATATAAAGAAGAAGGCAATTGATAATTGATGCAAGTAACGATTTTCCTTGTCATACTTAGTTCTATTTGTTCGCCAACAATGCAGCTTCCCATGAGATGTGGACGAGAAGGACTTCTCGTTAGTAGATGACCCTGCCCCAAAAGTCCAAACCCTTATCAGCATGACGTTGGGCAAAATCAAGCCTTCCCGCCTTATGTTGCTCCGTCAAGAGCTCCTTCGTCGCTGGAGTTCTGTGATGAATCCCAGCATGTGGAGTCTGTGTCGTACTGTCATCGATGACACTTCTAATCCAAGGTCTTCATGAACTGGCCTCGGCGTTGATTAAGGGTTGCTCTCGAGCGCGGCCCTGATAATGGCGTCATCCTCAGCTGGGGTGGTTTTCCGTGGACCACCTGGCCTAGCTAAGAGAACATATTACCTTAAATGTTTAACTTATAATTTATATAACATCGCAATCAATTCTAGATTTTTCTAATTTTGTACTCGATGGATTGATCATAATTTTTAGTAAACATGGGCTGTATATCGTTTGGTTTCAAAAGCATATCAAATAGTACGAGATTACATATATCCATAATATCCAATTTGGTTGGTGGTTATTAAAACTGTAAATCATTCCTGAGCCATCACTGAAATGACATTTAATAAATAAAACTATAGCTATCAAAAGACACACAATGACTGTGACGGGGTGGGCACATAAAATAAAAAGCTCTTATAGGCTTAATTTTACCGAGACAACTCAATCGACTATCTAACTTTGTTCATGGTTGAGGTCGGCAAGGGCCAACCAACCCACTGGTGTGGAATTATGGAGGTGCACCTGAAATATTACTGTGGTGTTGGAATGGCTGGATATCTGTAGTCTAACCAAAATTATAATAGCGAGACGAAATACTTTTAAGAAAGAAACTTTCATATCAAATAAGCAAGATTAAATAACCATGAACAATGTAACATATCCACCAATCATTCAGCATAAACAACTTACGCAAGTCGTTCAAGTTCCCACTCTCCTCCCACTTCTTATCCACAACTGTACCGTGGTGGGAAACACACCAACATCACGTGCAATGGCTCGTATCGAGAAACACAATTGTCGCGTAAAGTGACAATTCGTTCTCGCAGTGCCAGATTTGTGTCCCTTCAATTCATGGTGAGTGGTTATGAAAGTCTAACCCTTTAAAAATCCTGCTGACGACCTTACCTCCATTGGGATTCAGACTCTGTTTCGAGTCGAGTAAAACAATACCATGATTCATATATCATTATATCGTTCCTTGATTGTAGGATTAGCCAATAGGGATCATAATCACCATGGTATGAAATAAAGATACTACTGTTAAATATAATATGCTCACATAATTATTGTTCCTGTTAATAATTACATTGAGAACTGAATACTCGTTGAGCACTGCTTCGTAAAATGAGCTCGGTGAAAGTGTTCGCGAATTCTCTAACCTATTTCTCTGTAACTAATATTCGTATAAGTACGAGATTTTATTTTTGCTATAGTGTACTACACCGGTACCGTAATTTATACAGTATCATGAATCACAAATTATAAAGAATAGACACTTGTCCTGTACGAAGAGGCAAAAGGCTCGATTAGCCAGAAATGGATATGACACAACAGTATAAAAAAAAATTCGCCTACCCTCTCCCTCCACCCCCACTTCCACCCCCTTCCTCTTCCTTCCCTCACTCTCCTCCCCCTCCCCCTTCATTCTCTCTCTCTCTCTCTCGTCTCTCTCTCTCTCTCTCTCTGAATGTTACTTCAGTTTTAAGTATATTTTGTACGATTTTTTTTTTATCATCCATCTATCTAATCTAATAATAATAATTTACAATTTTGTTTATATCTAACGATTCACTTGGTTGTTACCTGCCAGCAAGGCTGGCATTACGGTACGGTACGGCACGGTTGATATTTAGCCTATGTGTACGGTACGGAATTACGCAACGACAATTTTACCAAAGTACGGTACGGTATGGTTCAGGTACGGAAAAAATGTGCAAAAATCAAGGGAACAATATTAATTAATTATTGATAATAATAACCAGTTTTTTAACTATTATTCTTAGCATCATCAGCAGCAGCAGTAGCAGTAGCTATTACTATTTTTATCTTAAGGTCAAATTGTTTTTTTCTTTCTTTAGTGACTATTGACTTGGGTTGGAAGGAGTAATGATTAAATAACTATTAGATTGAGAGATATCTGCATGTATGGTGGAGTAGTAGAACGATAGATACTGTGATTGATGGAGTAAAGCTACTGTTATACTTTGTTTTGGTTTGGTTACCTCCTTCGCAATCTTCATTTGGACCATCAGGGCATCAGCCATATGCTTGTATTACGAAGGTGAAGAAGAGATGGCCGCCTAGGAACATAACTGTCGGCATGGTAGCAAAAATCCGTTTGTCACGCAACTTTTAAACTTTTTTTTTTTTTAGCAAAGAGAGAGCCGCCAATTGCCTACAGATTGGTTTGAATAGGTAACTGGTTACAGTTGCTCTATGTGTTACAAATAAAAATTGAGCATTTTTACCGGACATTCATTTGTGTTAAAGCCTTGATTATACCGAAAAATTATAGCAAAATCCCGTACTGATACCAGTCTTCATTACAGTGTTATTGACCAAAAACTTGACTGCACTGTCTGTGAAACCCACAGTAAGAGAGCTTTACCAATTACAAATAAACATTACCTTTTATCTGAAATGTTTATAATTATACGTTTTGAAGTTAACTGTAATTGCGGTTGTTTTTTATTTATACTTAATGGTAATTGTAATTGTAACTGAAAAGTTCAAATAATAAAGAACTTTATTCGAAATTGTTATCCTAGAGCAGCCCTCTTACTTTTCGAGAACTCATCTTAACCAAATGCAACAGAGAGATGTTTTGAGTCGCTACCCAATTTATTTATTATATTATTAAGGGAGAATATTAACAAGCCAGCTACCAATTCTAAAAAATTTTTGTATTCCATTTATTTCCTTTTTTGTGCAAAAAGTTTTGTGATTTTTTTTTCCAATATTTAAGTTTTGTATTTCAGTATTATTGAAGTTGTAATTGTAATTCGATAACAGGTCAGGTAATTATGATTCTAATTGTAATAGACATAAAGCAAACGTAATTACCCCTAACAACTTATATTACATAAGATATACGACAGTAGCTACTTCATACGAAATGGATGGTGCATATAACGGGAAACAAGAATAAAAAAAAAACATTTATGCATACATGGGAGAAAACTGATTAGAAATTCAGTGATTTTTCCACTGCACTTCGGCTTCTCTCGGGGCACCTGTGAATTGTTCAGTCCTTAATAAATCGACGTTATCTCTCTCGGGATCTGTGGGGTTCGGCACCCTTATTTGGCCAGGCAACCAATTCAAATCCTCTCGACCTTGTCACCATTCCTGGACTATTCTGGCCGTATGGATGGGGCAGCCGTCATGAATGAAAATGACAGGACTAGGTGTAAAGGGATAATTCCGCTGGTGAAGCGAAGGGAGGAAGAAATCCTGAAGAATTTTAACGTATTTTTCACTGGTGAAACCCTTCAGTCTTGGTGATATCACATATACCATGTAAGGAAATCCAGGCCCACACGTTGGACGGTTACAAGCCACTCCTGGCCACTTCGTAATGTTTCCTCGGTGGTATCTGAATGAAAACAATCTAAAATTTTTTTACAATTTCCGCGTTGCTTTCCGTAAAAGGGAAAATAACTGATATTTCGTTTTTGGGGAAATGTAATGCTAAGTAACAACCCCTGCATTAGGATAATGTTTATTCATCTATGAGGATTAATACCTATTACAAGTTTTCCTCCTCCAACCTCTTATACACTAAAACAGCTCGAAGCTGATTAGTGAATTCACGTTAAGAGAGGAACAGCACCACCTTTAGTAAACAGTGTTTTTCAAAACATACAATTAACAATGACAGTAAATGACCTGAGATGTTGCAATGCCAGTAACAGCCAATCAATCAATCAGTCCCTGTAATCGTGTGATTTAATATTTCACTTTGTCGGTGATACGATATCACTGCTACAGCACCTCTTTTACACGCTAACAAGTTTGTCACCCAATCATGGCTAGACTGAGGTGTTGTATAAATTTTGATAGGGCATCTGTCCTCTGCTAGTAGTATTCGTTATAGTCTCCAAATGAACAGCAACATATTGTTCTCCGGGCGCAGATCCTTGCTCTACGAGAAAGTGGGCTTTCAATACGTGTTGTTGCACAGCGTCTTGACGTCTCCCCTACAACAGTAAATAAATGGAAAAGGAGGCACGCTTAGACTGGGAAATTGACCGACTTTGGATAGCATTTATTTCATTCATTTATTTATTAATTTTTTAAACTATAAACCTTATAAACCTGTGAAATTATGAAACCTAAATTATAGTTGCCTTGGTCCTGTTGAACTCTAATAGTGATTCTTTCTTATTACTTCCCAGAATACCAAATAGTGTTCCCATAAGTAAACAGGCTATAATTAATCTTGATATCTAGGTATCTGCATGTTAATTACGTATTTCAGTTCGAAGACCTCCACCACAAATGACCACCGTTAGGATAACGACGACATTCGACGAGCAGCATA
The DNA here is from genome assembly GCF_015104395.2 of Macrobrachium nipponense. NCBI lineage: Eukaryota > Metazoa > Arthropoda > Malacostraca > Decapoda > Palaemonidae > Macrobrachium > Macrobrachium nipponense. Next base: position 7,397,498 of record NC_087220.1, read on the forward strand.
AGAAGATCCTTTTGTTTACCAATACTATTGCTATTATTGAACGTCTGGCATTAAATGTTTAGGCTATGACGGTGCGAAGACGTCTGCATGAGGCAGGAATACCTCATAGAATTCCTACCAAGAAGGAATTTCTCGGCATCGTGCTGATAGGCTTTGCCTTCGTTTCAACAGTTTGTAGGGGAGGATATGGAATTTTGGTCTCGAGTCGTATGCAGTGACGGGAAAGGTCTTTTACTAGCTGAAGTCACGGCAGAATACATAACCGAAGACCGAGTATATAAGGCGAGTTTCTAAAATCATTAATAACAGTCAGACTATAAAAATTATAAGCAAGGGTAATATTATCATCAAAAGATGATAATTTTGTCAATAACCATGTATTTTCCGCTAATTGAATTATATTCCCACGAGAAGTGTGAAAAATAAAAATTCTTCATTGAAAACCCCCCAACCATTAGTTATGCTATGGCCAGCTTTCAGGCATTAAGCAAATACATTATTAATATTATGAATAATCACGAAGGCAAACTTATAATATAGAGTACTGCCTGTTTACTTTATTAAAGAATATCATATCATAACGGGACTGTTTGCAGATCAAAGTTAATGCTATTATAAGTATTAACCCTTGCAGATGAATAAATATTAACCTTAACTTAATTGCAAGGGTTGTTGGACTTAGCATTTTATTTCCCCAAACTATATAGAATTATTTTCCCTATTACGAAAAGCAAAGCGTAAATTGTTAAAAATTAGATTTTTTCCCTTCAGATACTACAGAAGAAATTTACGAGGTGACCAGTAATGGGCACGTCACAGTAAACGTGTGGGGCTGAATCTTTTTACATTATATGGATGATATCACTAGGATTGAGTGGAGGCTCACTGGTGAAAAATACATTGAAATTCTTCAGGATTTCTCATTTCTTTCACTTTAACAGCGGAATTATTCCTCCCCACATGCTCACGTCATTTTCATTCACGACCACTGCCCCTTCCATACGGCCAGAATAGTCCAGGAATGGTTTCAAGGTCGAGAGGATCTGCAGTTGCTTGACTGGCCAAGTAAGGATACAAACATAACCTCACTAAGAATATTTATTCTAATTTGGTAAAATGTTGGGAGCCTGAGAGGAGAGAGACCAGATCAACTTATGAACCTCTGGAAACACAATGGAAACTCTTCCACAACCGACCACAGATCGTCAGAAACCATAAATCTTCTATGCCTAACAGATTGCAAGAGGTGATCTAGAAGAAGGTGGCTGGACTTGCTCACTAATATTAAAAATAAATGTAAAAATTGAGTGTGTATATTTGGATTACCCCATGGCTTCCGCTGAACTTCCATGTCGTATGATGTAAAAAAAAAAATCGTAAATAGACCTATGCATATCGTTTAGCTCCAGGTCATGATTATTAAAATTATTTATTCGAAATGTGAATTTGATATTTTAAAGGAGTTCAAAATCTAAAGGGAATTTCGCTATACTGATTTTTTTCTTAAAAAAAATTATCTAAGAGAATAACCCTAGGACAATATGATCAAACTACCATTTCTCCAAATAGCTCTTTCCACAATGGAAAGGTAAATCACTGAAGGGGCTGTTTAACAATAGAGACGTCTGTCTTATCTCACACGAATGATGATAAGAGCGAAAGGAATTTCTGTCCGTATGACAATAAAACATGTATCACAATTAATATATTAGAAAACAGAAGCCAAGTAGATATGTTTATCCATATCATGTAATAATTATTGTAATGACTGGCTGTAGGGAATAATCTCTACAGTATATTCAAGAGGGATACAAACCCAACCATGAATACATGAAACCTCTGAATATCAACAATTATTTATCATTAGCAAACGAATTAAGTTTACCATATGGGAATGGTTAAAAAGTTTGCACAATTTGGGAGTCCTTCTTCACTTTCCATACACGTTGTGGAATTTTCTCTGTCCCTAGTAGTTTCATTTTTGATTCCCTCAGTAACGTCTATCTCTCTCTCTCTCTCTCTCTCTCTCTCCTCTCTTTTCATTCTAATGTATTTACAAGAGAGAGAGAGTTTAACCCAATCCTTCTCTTGTAAAATGTTGTTGTATTCAGAAAATCTACAGTACTATAATAATATTAGGATAAACACTAAAAACACGCAGGCATTAAAGAAAAACAAGAAAATATTTCAAGTGGAGCTTTTCTGTAGCCATACACTATCCGCGAGCATATCTAGTATTTCGTGTCCACTCATTCGGGGTCGCAACAGGCCCACCTTACCCCCTAGTCCCCACCCATTTCAGTTGTAGCAAAGCCAGGCTGAGGACATCGGTACAGCAAAAGCAAGAAGCTTGTCAGTTTGAATTACATTTTAGAATTCCAAAACCTGTGAGACAGTTTAACAACAAGAACTCTATCCCCGACACCACTCCCCCGCCCCCCGAAAAAATATATATGCATATATTAGTTTAGTCAAGATTAAAGGGTATTAATGACATATCAAAACTGAATACTTGGCGCAGTGGTATTTCTAGATGACATGTCACTTTAAAGTAGCTAATATGGGAGAGAGAGAGAGAGAGAGAGGAGCTAAGGTGTCGGACACTTAAAACACGTTCACAGAGTTTTTGGGTATGTTCAATGAAGGCTGCTGCGTTTCTCTATAGCTTCCTATTATATTATTGTAGGAAACGCACTGCAACCGATACTATAAACTTGGCTTACGTGATAAGGTTAAAATATCCTGTTATGATGTTCGTGATTCTCTCCAATACCAATATAACTCTAAAATTTTGATCAATTTTAAGTATTGCGTAATGAATATGACTGATATATAATAACAGACACGGTGGTAAGATAACGCCTTAGACGAAAGTTAAATGGAATCTTAATAAACAAACTTATATTAAAAGTGAGACAGTAATCTTAGTTACAACGATATACCCTGCTCAGATTTTTTTTTTTTTTTTTACTCCGTGTGTGTGTGTGTTGTGTTTCTCCAACCATACCTAATGACTCCTCCCACTGAAAGAATTCCAGAGCTTATTGGTGGAACTCTTGCTAAGAGAGGAAGAGTCCTCCCCCCATCCCCCGCAGTAAACACTGTTACCATATAATTTTTCGAAGTCCCTCAAGAAGGTGTACCAGGGAAACCTGTGTCCAACTGTACATAAGACTCAAGAAAAATGCTATAACAAAAATACCACTTAACCAGACATTACAGTGGGTACTCAAATTTATGTTAAGAATCATGTACCAGAAGGTCCAAATGTAAAAGTTTCTCCCAAAGTCACTGGGCAGTAGACCCTATCACGATACTCTACGTTCCATACATATCTCTGGACCCAGCTATCCATAATGAGTTGAGAGACAGACTCCAGACGAAACCCAAACTCACCAACTTAGCCAACATCATACCACGGCCCTTGTTCCACCAGCCATTCCACTCGCACCCTGCTTACTCCCTTCATTGGTAACAAGAAATATGTTAACTCGACCATCATCTCAACAGGCTCATTCAGCAACGAATGTCAAGTCCACTGACTACATCCAGGTAATGCCGCCGAGAAAAACTGTACTATCATTTAGAAACTTGTGTCTGTAATTCCAGTTCCCATTCTTAACATCCTCTCCATTTCCATTCCTAGATCATCAATCTTACTTTGTATTAGTTTCCCAAACTCAATTTCAGTGGGCTATTGCAGTGATATAATTATATCGTGTGGTGTTATAGTCATACTCTTCAATTGTGATTTAGTTGTATCTTGGCAACATGATTCGATTAAATATTTTGCTTGAAATATAGTGAGAAATTGCTTAAAGTTTTGTTTTATGCTTGTACCTTAATTGAAGTAAATTCTTGGAATATCTAAGCTTCGGTCGTTACAGCTCAGACTGTATTGTGGATTTACCAGCAGTACTGTTGTGCCTACTTGTGTTTCAAGCAACGGTGTTATTATAAACAACTGCAAATTACATTTACCAAGAGTGAACACAGAAACTGTTTTGAGTGGTGCATTTTCTCCGCCGGAGGAAATCATGTTTTATTTTTACTTGTTAACGTTAGAAATTAGTTCTAATTAATTTAGCTACTTCTACTCGTACCTTGTATGGCACTAGTTTTTGTTTGTAACTCTGTTTAGAGTAGCCTACAGTCCCATGGGTTCTAGTATAGAAACCCCTGTAATATTCCTTGTAATTTTGGTGAAATCACACTTGATTTTTTGTTTTATTTTTGAACCAATTTGGTAGTTTAGTATACTTTTCACATCAATTATTTTATTTATTCTGTTCGCTGCCCCCATTTTGTTGGTCCTTCGTAGTTACCAATTAAGTTGTCCTGTAGCAAAGGCATCCAAATTGAGCCAGGTCATTGACCTAGTCAGTCAATTGAATATATAT
>NC_087220.1:7403469-7408469 GCF_015104395.2 Macrobrachium nipponense
CATAACTGGTTACATGTTGGTTCTTTATTATAATATATGAGTCACGTTTCAGGAATATTCAAATATAAACAAATGAAGCGAAAGCTATATTACTATGATTACTAAGGAAGTGAACACCGTTGAGGCTCTGGGAACAATGTATTAAAAGTTCTGCAGTATAAACAAGGCGTGATCCGATCTCCAGCTTTTTCGGGACGCGTACAAAATTTTCCCCCTCACGCATAAGTTGTAAATATATTTTTAACTTAAAGTGAAGTGGGTCCTCGGAATTAATACTCATAACTGACAACAAGGATCAAATGGAAAGGTAAGCAATTTTTTTCAGACATTTTCAGGATCTTCCCTAAACCATTCCTACCTCCCTAACACAACAACAACAACAACAACAGCAAACTAGTTTGTAGTCTTATTCCCCTAGAAAGCGATAACCTGCCCACACTTTAGAACTGGAAATATGAACATCCTCCTTAGTATTGTTTTTTTTTCACGCCTGAGGAAATGCTATAATAATCATTCGACTAAAGATGGTGAGGAAATAAAAGTCATAAAAATATAGATGAATGACGAAGTCAGTTAAAGAGGCTCCGATCAGAACAGCGCTGTTTATCAAGTACAGTTTGTAGAAATCAAGTTTCTGCAATAACTTACATTATGCAATCCTCCGGTTTCTCGATCCGTTATTTTTCAATATTAGCTTAGCTTTACCTTATCTTTTCATCCGTATCTCACTCGATTATCACAATAAAATATACGGTGATTTCTGCATACTGTTTCGTTTCCTAAGAAAAATAATGGTTAAAGCTGAAAATAGATTTAGATACCACAGAAATGCTTTTAGCATATATACATAAAGCACACAGACACACGTAACAATACAAAGACACACGCACGCACGCACACAACACACAAATGTATATATATATATATATATATATATATATATATATATATATATATATATAATATATATATATATATATATATATATATATATATATGTATATATAATATATATATATATATATATATATATATATATATATATATATATATATTATATATATACTGTTAACATTGCAGAAAAACTTTATATCTATATATATATATATATATATATCTATATATATATATATATATATATATATATAATATATATATATATATATATATATACTATACTATATATATAATATATATATATATATATTCTATATATATATATCTATATATATATATATATATATATATATCTATTATATATAATATATATATATATGTATATATCTATATATAGTATATATATATATATATATATATATATATATATATATATATATCTATATATATATATATATATAGTATATATACTGTTAACATTTACCTTTTTTTACAGTCAAAAGAATATCGATACAAAGAAAGAGTAAAAAAGTATTGGAGACAAGAAAAATTATCTACTTAGAAGCCCGATTAAGAAATATAGTTTTATTATAATTTGCGGAAGTGAGATTTTCGTATAATGAACACTTGATTTTTTTTATTATTATTATTCTCATACTGTTTATATTGTTTAAAATTTTCCCAAACCACTAATAGTTTTTAGGCCTCTCTTTTCTTTTGTCTACTTGTGTTCTTCTGTTGGGAAACAATATCTCCTCTGGGTTTAAGGTTTCCTTAGTTTCAGATGCTTCCTGAGCTGTCAAAAAAGAGAAAAAGAAGAAGAAACATAATTGTTTTCTCCTCAAGCAACACTGCTTAAAAGATTACCAGACCTAGGAAAATGTCTCTTTAATTTTGCAGAAGAAAAATGGAATACTTTTGGGAAAGAATAATGGCTTCTTTCACAGGCGCTAAAAGACCATTTCGCTTTGCATTTGCCTTTCAGTAGTGAAAATTTATTATTCATAAACGACAAGTACACTTTCAGCTAATAACCCGACATGATCTATTCATGATTTGAATAATGTTGATTTTATCTAGAAAACATCAATCATCGCCCTTTTTGGCACCTATACATTCAGCTACAGATGTTTTGACCTCCGTAACTCAGGGGTAATATTCCAAAGATTAATTGATGAAATATTCAGGAAATCTTCCATTTTGTATGATATATGTGGACATCATACCAATATTCAGCGGAAACCTAAAAACCCTCCTTAAACAGGTGAAAGAAAACTAAAGGAAAATGGCTTAATAGTGCAAGAGGATAAGTGCGAATTGGGAAAGAAAACCGCAATGTTTTCATGACACAAAGTGAGCCAGAAAAAGTAAAAACAATAACAGAATTTCCCGAACCAACAACAGTGACCCATAATTTATTATCACCTTTTTATCCCAAACATCCCAAAAATAATGAGACTATTATATCCATGTTTAAAAGGAAACAAAAAAACAATCAAAATGTGTTGATGAACAAGATAATGCATTTAATAGCAAAAGAATCAATGATCAGCAACAACACTGATGTTTCCTTTACTCTACAGATCCACCACACTGATGCAAGCAATATGGCGATGTCCACTGTGCTCGAGCAGTACACTGATAATGGTGAGTAGAAATATCCGACATTTGATATGGGACTTCTTGCACTTTACTGAGCGGTCTGACACTTCCGCCATATGATCAAGGGATGACAGTTAATGATAAAGACAGACCCTCAACCACTGGTGTACGCCTTCACAAAGTCAACAGACGCGTGGTCAGTGAGTTGACAACACCTGTCAGCAATAGCTGAATATTCCTGCACCATTAATTACCTGAAGGGTTCATCAAACACCGTGGTAGCTGCCCTATCCAGAAACTGTCAACACCATCCAGCTCGGGTTACCTTGTCTTGAAATAGCAGAGGCACAGAAGGATGATGAAGAACTGAAACACCTGTGGTGGATAAATCCTGCCCTCAGATTGAGTGACCTATTAATCAACGAAAAAACGGCGACCATCACCTGCAAAACGGGTACTGGAGAACCACACCCTTACTTGACAGAAGGTCAAAGAAAGAAAGCTTTCGGCCTTACCCACAACCTGTCCAACCTGTCAGGCTGGTCAGCCTCCAAGATGATAGCAGAGCGATACATCTGGTGGGGTATACGAAAGGACATGAGGACATTGGTAAGACAGTGCATCCTGTGCCAAACATCAAAAGTCATCAAAAGTCATCAGGAACAGTGTTCCACAGATCATCCCCAATAACAGAGGTGCCAACTTCACCTCCATCGTGTGGAGCACACTTACCGACAGGCTGGTAACAAAAATTATCCACACAATGGCCTACAACCCTGAAACAAATGGAATCATCGATAGGCTGCACAGACCACTGAAAGTCTTTCTAACTGCCAGAATTATCATGGGTCCTGCTGGGATTTAGAGCAACACCATGCAAAGCATTCAACACATCTCCAGCAGGAGTTCTGTACGGCCAAGCACTGACGTTGCCAGCAGACACTTTCCCGGAAAACAGAAGTTCGACAAGAACATCTGGCACAAAAAAGGCAATAGAAAAGCTTTTAGGGGCCAGAACGTCATACAAAGCAAACAGAGAAGTGTTCATCTCCAAAGAATTAAAGAACGTAAAATAAGCGTTCATCCCCAGCATGCTAGACCGGCAACCCAGTATTGATTCCTAGTTTTGAACACAAAATGTTTGACCCCCTAAATAAGTAGTGCCTACCCCCAACATCTCAAAAATGTATTGTTACCCGATCACAACTCTGGCTTTTGCATAAATAAATTAACCCTAAAAGCTGAAAAACATTCTTTTTTTTTTTTGGTCAGAGTGATAAACATATGCTTGAAACTTTTCCTAAACCTCCCCTGGAGTTCACTGAACACAGAATAAGCAATACCAGCAATGTCAAGGCTGATTTTATGTCTGCCAGCAGCTTCCAAAGGGGGTTTCAAATTCACGTTTATTCCGAGTGAGGAACATATGCCTAAAACTTTCATAAAAAAACTTCCTTGGGACCCCATGAACTCAGAATAACCATTGCCAGCAAATTTCTCTCCGGCTTTCCACCCGCCAGCAACTCCTAAATCGACCAAAGGTTTAAATTCACTTTCATTCAGAGTTAAGAACACAAGGCTTGAATATTGCTAAAAACCTTCCTTCGGGCCTTATGAACTCAGAATGACTAATGCCAGCGAATTTATCTCTGGCTTTCCACCCACCAGTAACTCCTAAATCCATCAGAGGTTCAGTTACAATATTACTCACATCTCACAGGAGTTGCTACAGTACCTACGTTTAATGGTTTACAGTTTCCAATTGAGCATAGAGATGATGTCCAAAGATTCAAGGCAATCCCCAATCTTTAACATTATTCAAGGTAATAATATCTACAGTTTTTATTAACGGACTTTTCATTATTGTACTTCTGGTACTGTTACTCTGGAGAAACTCGGGTGTTTTTTATGTGTTTATAAAAGCATTTATCACAAGTCGAGAATTACAATATAGTATTAATTTATTAGTTTTGTTAAAGATTTCACTAAACGTATGTTGCTATGAAGGCCATATGGCACAATGTACTATTATGATTATTTTTATTTTTATTTTAGGAAGAACGTTTTTAGACTGAAAGAAGAAATAATGGTTTGTTTGCCATATATATATATATATATATATATATATATATATATATATATATATATATATATATATATATATTAGTAATAAAGAATGGAAATGCGTTATCATATACTTCGTTCCCTCTTCGCTGTCTGGTGTCCAACAAAAGGTATATTTCTGAAACATTCTGTTTTTATTATCGTCTGTCCTCTAATAGGATTAGTCTAAGTCCTCTTGATGGATGTCCATGAAATATGTACATAAAGCCAGATGAAATCTGAATATAAAAATGCTCTCCCTTTGTTGGAGGAACAATATTTCACTCTCTGAATCAGTTACGCTTTCTTAGGGAATATCTTTTCTGACTTTGCTGTAACGACTGCCTTGATAAGTTTAACCATCATTACCATACAGACTCTGCCTGTCTATCTAGATG
>NC_087220.1:7413469-7430969 GCF_015104395.2 Macrobrachium nipponense
GAATTGAAATATATGATTTTGCTGGTTTCGGTTCTCTTGTTTTATGAATTCATACTCTATACAAGGTTTAAACAACAGACATAAATTTTGTCAGTCAAATAAAGGTACATAAAAACGCATTAAAGATGGAACCAAAATCAAATTGAGAAATTCTTGTAAGTAATAAAGTTGGTGCTGTTTTATTGTTTACACACTATTACAAAATTTTCAGTATCTGCAAAATATTTTCATGAGTCTTTTTGAAAGTACTGAGTCTTTTATGTCATCATTCTTTGCATTCTCTTGTATGGGAGCCTGTGTTGCATTCTGCAAATTTAGTATTGCTAAAAAGATGGATGACAATCCTTTGTATAGAGTCACTATAAACTTCTGTTCACTAGAAAGAATTCCCTTTCTCTTTTGCTATGGTGATCAAATAAAAGCGCAATAGAAATATACTAGCCAATAAAGCTGAAATTGTTTGACTGTTCTCCCTGGGAACGTTAGTAATAAAAGAATCAGCCAGAAATAAAACAAATATAAAATTCCTCAAACACTCTCGTGCACTGAAGGATAAACTCCCGCTGGGGAGTGTTCGGTTTTTTGCTCCCTTTCCTTCGATCTCTGACCGATGAGCAGCGATGCCGTTTTTTCTTCACAACATTGGCTTTTAGTTGTGTTACCATACGCAGCTCTTCTGATTTTTTTTTTTTTTTTTTTTTTTTTTTTTTACGCTATTATTTATGGTTTAATGGTTAGAATGCGTATTTTCCGATGTAGAATTACTTTCCGTGACGTAAAAAAAAAAAAAAAAAAAAAAAAAAAAAAAACTACACGTCCCAGCCTTAAGTTAAATAAAGTAAAGGATTTCAATGAAATTAATGTGTATAAATAAGCAGGATATGTTTTATAACCTTATTTTCGTAATAAAACAAAAAGGTCGCCAGATGTCACTAGAAAGCCACACTAGTAGACGAAATTCCTCAAAACGGCAACACTTCCGATGAGTTCCGAGAGAAACGTTCAGACTGAAAAGGGAAATGCGGTGCCGCCATAGAATGCTGAGCTGTAATTTTATTCTTTTTTTTTCTGCGAAATAAATTTTCGCTCGTAAGCAAAATCAAGAGGAAAATATTAGGCAGTTGCTCTAAATTTTCATCCTGAAGTGATAGTCTACACAAATAAAAAAAAATGAAAATAGAAATTAAGCAGTAAGCATGACATTGAAAAAAGTAAAGAAAAAATCACTCAAGTTAATAGTGATAATACAATTAACAGATTTAGCAGTCGTAAATTATCTTACTTAGAATCACTATAATAAGTATCATGAAAAATAAGTATATGATAAATAAAAACTTCCCTTTTTACTTCCAATATCTTTGTATTCTCCATTTTCGTTGCATGTTCCACCTTCTCTGGCAATTACTTAATTACTTTCCAATTTTTCCAAAGCCCCATTCCTCCCTAACATCCAATAGTCACGGTCAATAATTCGGAATGTTTTATGCTCTGGTAACCTACCCGGTCATAATCCAAAGGAATTCTGGGGAACCGTCGACCAGCAGATTTCCTGCGTACAATAAAGAACATCCTTATTCACTGACTGAAGGTAGGAACGCGTTTTCTTTTCAGAAGACTAGCACGTATCTTAATTTTCTGCTCCTTGGACTTTTCATCATAAAAAAAGTTTGGTCAGAAAACACAGTAGTGTAATAATCAAAACGAATATTAATCTGACAAATACAAAGCTCAGACTTAATCTGTGAAAAAATGCCCTGAAATTCAATTAGTAAATCCGGAAGTCTTGAAATGGTCTTAATTAATCGATTCCTGATTTTTGTTTCGTGGCGTGAAATTTTCCCTAAATTTGTTACAGCCACGGAACGTGTGTGTCCCTAGTTCGCGCCATCTAAGGGCATTGGAAGACTTGGGGGACAGAAAAGAGGATATATATATATATATATATATATATATATATATATATATATATATATATATATATATATATATATATATATCCTCTTTTCACCTATGAACGACTTTTTCCAAAGCATTCGCATATCTAAAATTATCATCTCATTCTCAGCTTTTTTATGCCCAGATTAAGTTAGGTTAAGGGTAGCTTCATGTTTTGTGGTATAATGGGTAACGTCTTCATTATGATAAACATATAGTGGCTATTGATTATTCAAGTGGGTACAGATCATTTAGTGATCATTGGTTCTGATGTATAAATTATCATTTGAATAATTAGGAGATTGCTTAAGCGGCTTTTCTTTCATTTCCTTATTTTCCCATTCACAATTTGAAATCTACAACTCATAAGTTACAGGTGCTGGAATGGTCTCTTGAAATTACATATCCTATTTTGTGAATAACAGAAGTTGGGCGGATCGCCTTGCCCAAGAAGTAAGAAGAGGATCGTGGATGTCTTGCACAGAGCAATCATGTCACTTGAGGGCTGAGCTTTGGAAAGAAAGTGGGCGATATATTTGAGAAGTTTCATTTCGGTTCATAAGCATGTAGTCAACATATGAGCCGTCACAACGTTGTTTATATGAAGTTAACTTGTCGAATAGAAAACATTTAATACAATAGAGGAAGGAAGAACCACTAAGAAATTCGTGCCCCAATAACGTTCAGATATGAGCCATAAACAAGAGCAATTTCTCTGGAGTAAAACAACCAGAGAAACTGAAGTTAAATAGTTTACGGCTGCTGAAGATGGGACTGGAACAGACGTTACATGAGAGTTACAAGGAATTTTACTTTCCATTAAACTTTAGTAGGTCAGCAAAATACATAAAGAACCTTTATCTGCTTTCTACTTAAGGGCTATAAAACATCTGCACTGCTGAAGAGGATGTAACCTTTGCTGGAATTGTTGTTGGAAGTCATTACGAAAGAATCACAAATGTTCTCCTCAAGCATTTAAAGAAAAAATACTTTATGCCATCAAGTAAATGGACCATCATTTGTTATAATATGCACGCACAAAAAAGCTCTCTCTCTCTCTCTCTCTCTCTCTCTCTCTCTCTCCAGTTTTAGGTCCCAATGCTTCTAAGATAATCGTGAAGCATGTAACTATAATTATTATAGTTTTTTTTTTTTTTTTTTTTACATTTCAACTTCATAAAAAAATTTAATAATAAAAACAGATTCGTTTACCGTTGGTATGTTGAAGGGAATATAAAGGCTCTCCTGGTCGTCTGGAATCACCCATCTAACCCAGAGAGTTTTGGGACACTTTTCCAATTTATCATGACAAGGCTCGAATATGCCGGTGATGAAACCATAAGGAATTTTTTTCTGCGTCATAAAATGGCTAATAATTTTCGGTATATTATCTTTTCTACTGTGCATCATCTTTTCCGTTTGCTAGTAACAGTTCAATGCATGCTCATGGAATGACATTTGCCATATGATGACTCATTGTATTAATCTTGACTTAGTCATGAACTGCAACTGCTGTGATTTAGCCAGGAGAAGCTTTCCATCACAGATGCAAGGTTTTGCTTAGTCATTTCCAGTTATAAGCATCTTCATCTTTTCTTTTAGTGCTAGTTGTCAAATATTTCGCTTTTATCCCCAAGAAGACTTATCTAGTGCCATTGACTTAAATACGTAATGAATTGCAGGCATTTCAAGAACGAATTCATTGAATGATTAACAAACAATTGAAAGGAATATGGCAAAACTGACAATATCCCCTTCAGTATTAACAGTACATTTAATATTTTGAATGGAATGTAGTTATGATGATTTATTCGGAATATTATTTCTTTACTTGTTTGATTCAGATAAAATTAAGCAAAGTCTCACTTCGGTGAGATTATTCTTTTAGAAGCAAGTTTTTTTTTTTACTGTTACATAAAAAGATTGCATATATATTAAATATTTCCAACAATGATTTGATTGTCACAGAACCGATGATATTAACTAAACAAATGGCGTTTTTAAGTAATTCTATCGTCCTTTCATTTTCATTATAAAATTTCTTTATACCTTTACTGTAATAAGTATACAATGTATGAGCTGGATAGCAATAGGCCCTACCTATTATGCAAACAATATGTACTAGTTCTTTATCGAAGAAAATCAAAATGGCAACACTTGATGTTCGAAGTAGCCCTGAAGATAATACAGAGATTTTTATATTAATATGATGAACAGAAAGGTTATGCGCATAAGTTCAGTTATTTGCTGTTTTTCAAAATATGTCAGATTTGGGCTGAAGTGTTCTCTCTTTTTGCAAGGAATTCAGTTTATGTAACAAAAAATATCCTTTAGAGAATTTCTTATTACCACATCGATAATCTAGAGATTACTGAAAACTGCATTTGTTTAAAAACGTCAAAAACCTAGTCACGCTAAAAGCCTTTAATCAAGAGGTAACTTTAAAATACTGTTCATTTTAAATTCGGATTTGCTGACAGTTAAATAGAATGATTTCTTGATCTTCTTCCATGCTACACCCAAAGAAGTCTAAGGGTACCTACGTTTCAAGGCACTATCATAAGCATTGCTTATATCAGTATCATTCTGACAACAATAAAAAATAAATGCTTTTAAAACGAGGAAAGCCACTCATTCGTCTCCGAAAAGACTATTACCTTTGCACAAGTTGAATATTTCGTCAAACGTGACGCTATACAGAAAACAAACGATTATATAACGAAACAGATGAAAAAAAGTGCTTTGGTAAAACCTGGCAGTAATAATTTACCCAGGAATATTATTTGTTTCTAATAGAAATCCGATGACGATTTTTCGTTTCACACAGTTTTATGGTTTGTTTGCTGTTATTCAATGAATTCTGCATCTGGAAGAATTCTGAGTCGCGGAAGTTTACTGGTTGGTTATCATAAAATATTTTTAGTTGATCTTCGTTGGGCTAATAAAGTGTTTTTTTTATTTTTTTATTTTTTCATAAAAACTACAAAAATTTTGCATCTAATACTGATTACTAAGAAGTGACTGATTTCATTTAGTTCGCTCTCCGAACTGTCATTAAAACTGGATAGGGGAATGATAATTACTACTGACAATTTGCATGAGAAAAGTCTGAAATGAAATATAACTACTTATAAATTCAGCGAGCAATTAATGTGCCTCATCCAAAATAAGAACATTATACTCTGCATGAAATGAATTTTCGGCACACGTTACGTCTTGAGTTTCAACAGCCTCCATTTACTGTCCAACACAAACAAACTTTGAACATCGAAACTTCCTTGTAACTTCCACCATTCATGATGCAGTTTTGATGAGCAGCATTAATCGTGGTATTGGAAACTTGAAGGAGGAATATTCGAGAAGACTTCCTGAGGCTGAACTTTGCGGAAGGATTTTAATGAAAGAAATGAGAGTTAAATAAATCTTAGATTTACCAGACCACTGGACTGATAAACAGCTCTCCTAGGGCTGCAAGAAGCATTAGATATATTTACTTGGCTAGGAACCAATTGGTTACTTAGCAACTGACCTACAGCTTTTTGTGGGATCCGAACTACATCGACAAATGAATTTCCATCACCAGAAATAAATTTTTCTGATTCCCCTTAAGCAGAGCGGGGAATCGAACCCGGACCCTGAGATCGGTAGTTGAAAAAAGGACAGTTCTGACAGAAGAATAGACATTGAAGTACAGGACGGTTATGAACAAAAAGGTGTGTATACCAATTGTTTCAAGAAGCAATTGTTTAACAATTCTCAGATATATATATATATATATATATATATATATATAGTATATATATATATATATATATATATATAGATATATTTTATATATATATATATATATATATATATATATATATATATATATATATATATATATATATATATATATATATATATATATATATATATATATATATATATATATATATATATATATATGTACAATATTACATCTATTAAATTTACAAGATCTGTAAATATAAACCCATGACCTGAGGTCATGGCATTAGGAGGGTTCTACGTGACCAAAGCAGACCTAGATTACGCTATGCGCTGTCTGCAGTAGCCTGATCTAGCTCAAAGCTTTGTCAACATTTATGTTTATGATAACTTTGCACAACAACTTCCATGGGAAGCGGTTGACCTGTTAACCTACGCCGGAAACTTGTAACTTCCGAGCCGGGCGGACTACGTATGTTTTTTTTATATGAATTGCTGATAGCTAATGTTCCGCTATCGACGCGATGCTTTAGGATGGCAGTTCCGCGCCAACATCAAACATATCGGTCTTCCGACCGAGCTGCTCTCCTAGCATGGAGTTACAGAATAAAGTTGTTATCTTTGTTCAACTTGCCTGTTTGAATCATCTCCTTTAGTCAAGAAAGAACCACTCTACTAAAGATATCCAAGGGAGATGAGAGGAACCAAAAATACTTACGAATGACAGTCGTAAGGAGAACACAAAAGTCTATCGCCAAGCGATAAGACTTACATGTGGTGGCAGCGTATAACGAAGAATATAATTAACAAGACCCATATCAGCCGACCGAAGGTCTACAAGAACTAACTTCCACCTTCAACATCAAACTAAACAGAGGAAACGGGATCTTCAATCAACGCAACAGTTTATGAAGACGCAACTATGTCCTTCATCGAGAGGAATACAAGCATTTAACACCGACGTTTGAGCAACTGTTGTCACTTATCTTCGAGAATCTACACCGGACGAGAGCAGCATCGAACATCAACGGAAAGAAGAAAACAAACACAGGGAACATCACCCGATCACGAGCAAGGACGCAGAGTGTACAGCTAGACGCAGTAGTGCAAGGACGGAGGCTGTGACGTCATCAATCTTGGACTTCTCCACGCATCGTGCACCGAGAGAAGACCGTGACGTCATCACGACATCCGACGCGAGACTTAGACAGGAACTGAGACGTCATCCCATGTCAACAATCCTTCGCAATATAATCTGGAGCTAAGTACCATTTTTATCTATTCAGGTCTTTTCCTCAGTGAAGTGTTGTTCATCAAGAGTCGATTATCCAGTATTCTGGGGGTGAGTTGTTCGCCATATTAATCTTCCTTCATTACAGAATCAATCTTCAACTACGAGTTCTCGCCCGCAGATTAATTTTTTTTTTCTCTTCTCGTTGTTATTAACCGTTTCTTGCAGGAATTCTCCGTATAATATTTTATCATATTATCTGTATTTTTGTATCTTTTGGGGGATTTTTCCTATTATTATAACACACTTATACAGTACATTGCTTATGCGTTACGTAGTGGTCGAGTGTACTCTTATAGATATTTTGATAGGATTGCAAGGAATAGAAGTGATAAGAAAAAAGTGAAAGTCGAAATGGCAACTACTCCGGCTGGCAACCCCAATGTGTGACTCTCGTTAGCGCGAGGTCAGCGATTGTCCCTTTTCAAGGTCGGGTCAATGGGTTCCTGCCTCAAAATGTTGAGGCATGGATCTCATCTGTAGACGCTCATTTAAAAGCAAAAAGCATCACAGAGCCAGCAGTACAATTACAGGAGGCCAAGAGCTTCATTGACTTTGCAAAAGGTGACGCAAGTGCGTATCTAAGGGGGGTTTTCTTTCCAAGAGGCGCTTACATGGGACGAGTTCAAAATTAGATTACGTGCCGTGTATGGGGGTGAAGAGGCTTTAGATGTAGTATTGGCATTGAGAAATATCCTTAACCAAGCCTCATGACTCACTCAATGTTGTCGAGCGGGCGGCGCTAATTGCCGACCGGCTAAATGAATAATCAGGATAGTTTAAGTAACTCCGGGTGGGTTTGCGGGGTGCTAAAATCAAAGTGAAAGATTTTATCCGTTTGATCTACCATACGTCTATCACTGCAATGTTGCCTGAAGCGTTAGTACGGTGTTTTGATAAAAAATTGCA
Source organism: Macrobrachium nipponense (assembly GCF_015104395.2). Classification (NCBI taxonomy): domain Eukaryota; kingdom Metazoa; phylum Arthropoda; class Malacostraca; order Decapoda; family Palaemonidae; genus Macrobrachium; species Macrobrachium nipponense. The sequence continues at coordinate 7,421,334 of NC_087220.1, forward strand.
GCCCGACAGTACGGAATTAGATGTGTATAAACAAATAAAAAAACACATGTCTAAATGTACCGACCTAGATCCTTCGCTCATTCAAGTTTTTGCAAAAATGAGAACAAGCCACAACAAGTAAATGTGGGTACATAATAATAATCAAGTTGCAGGGATGGTTTGTTATAACTGTAAACGACCAGGTCACATGATTTCAGACTGTCGACAGCGTTTTGTTCAATCCACAATAGTTCAACTCATTCATGATAACCGTTGCTACTCGAGGAATCAACAGCAGAATGCTACAAACACGCAACCAGTTGCCAGTGCAAATAAAAAGAAGGGTCCTCATTACTATAAGAAGAAACAACCAAACGGAAATTCTGCACAACAGCAGGAACACATAAATCGTGCTTCAGGTACCTCTGTTCCTGGGGCCGTTAGCCAGAACTCGCAAGGGCAAGCGAATTTTCAAGGTGTGATACACAAAACAAATACCACGTAGTTCACTCCAAGGGGGGAGAGGGCGATGTTGGGTCATCAATATCAACATCTTTTGTATCAAATAATCAGTTTAATCATTTATCAGATCATTGTGAGACAATTGATTCTCTATGAAACACACGGCCGAATAAAAAAAATCTGTGCAGGTTCCCGTAGATTTGCAACAAATTCATGCAATTATTAGTCAAGACGAGTTGCGACCACCTTACATGCAGTAAATTTGGACCATAGTCCATTCACTTTGTTCTTTGATTCTGGTAGTCCACTAATATCATGGATTTAAGAACTCATCATTTACTCTTTTCAAATTTCCCTATAGAAAAGTCCGGAATAAGGCTCATCAGCATTGGAATAATGAATTAAATGTTGTGGGCGTAACTCATGTACAGTACAAGGTCGGTAAGGCGCACGTTTGCTGATACCTTTGTCGTTGTACAAAACATTAATATGTTATCCCGCAGTAATTATCGGATACCCGTCTATGGGCACTCAAAATATTATCTTAGCACCTGCAAAACACGGCGTGTATATCAAAGGGAAATTCTATAGGTCTTCTAATACCCTAAAATCAGTTTTAGATAATAAAGAGACAGACAGAGTTGTCACTTACATTACGGAACCAATCACCTGTCTCATGAACCAAGAAATAATACAGGCAACCCAACAGAACTCTCGCTCACGTAATATCAGCTTGCACGCAAACTCTCGAGCCTAACGTAACTTCAAATATATTAGTGCGTGTAAAGAGAACCTTGCCAGGATCTGAAACATTAATCCTTTCCGAAACTCTGAGAACACACGGATTATCCGTCACACAAGCCATTTATACAGTCGGCTCACAACAACAATGTAACATCGAAGTCTGTAATCATTTGAATACCACTTTAGTAATCCACAAAAATCAACATATCTTGGATGCCGAAGTTTATAAACATCGCATTCTTACCGTAGCTGAGATAAATCACGCTCAATCAGTTGCGGATGAACCCCTTTTGCAATCTATAAAGAACAAAATCAATAAGGACATTCAAGAAGAAGAAATTCAGCAGAAATTTTTGAATCTTTTAACTAAATATCATGATGTTTTTTCCACTACGGATGGAACCTTAGGAAAAACGGATGTCATCGAGCATCAAATAAGGCTCAAGGACAAACAGAAAGTAATCTATGTACCTTCGTACCGACTTCCTATGAAATTTCAGAATGAGATAACAGAGGAAGTAGGTAAAATGTTAAAAGAAGGAGTCATTAGGAAATCAAACACAGCCCTTATAATTTTCCGTTTAATAGTAGTACCGAAAAAAGATCGAACTTGGCGGATATGCGTAGATTTTCGTCGTTTAAATGAAGAAACAATCCCTAACAGATTCCCAGTACCATGTACCGATGATATCCTATCCTTACTAGGCCAGAATAAATATTTCACAAGCCTAGACTTACTAAAAGGATTTCATCAGATTCCGTTGGAACAAGAGAGTATCCCATACACTGCCTTCAGCACAGCCAGGGACATTATGAATTTTTGCGTATGCCTTTTGGTTTACGTTGTGCTCCTATAACTTTTTACTCGTATGATAAACATCGTGTTTGGAGACTTGTTGGAGATATCCTACATGCCTACATGGACGACCTAGTAATCTTTTCCAACAAACATTAGAAGAACATTTATTAGTAAATTGGAGTTAGTGCTACAAAGATTAAGGCAGCATAATTTAAGGGTAAAGATAAGTAAGTTGTGAATTTTTTTAAAACAGAACTAGTCTATCTAGGTTTCACGGTTTCTAGTGAAAGGTCTTAAAGTCGTCCATGATAAGGTGTCGGCTATCCGTAACTTTCCGATACCTACTAACGTCAAGGGAATACAGCAATTTTTAGGATGTAGCGGCTACTATCGCCGCTTCATCCGCAACTACTCAATCATAGCCGCTCCCCTAACCGATCTTATAAAAAAAGGCGTAGATTTCGTATGGGTCTGAAATTCATCAACAGGCGTTCGATAAATTGAAAGATGAACTGTGTAGTTCTCCTATCTTGAAATTTCTGACTTCGGTAAGGAATTTTTCATAGCAACAGACGCCTCAGACCTAAGAGTAGGTGGGGTATTGCTTCAACAATATGATAAACAGTTTTTCCCTATAGCTTTTTATTCCACGTAAACTGAGACCTTCCGAAAGTAAATATGCAGTAATAGACAAGGAAGGGCTCACTATTGTTAATTCACTCGTGCACTTTAAATTCATAATATACGGTACCCCCGTCAAGGTTCTCACTGATCATAAGCCCCTAACCGACTTCTTTAAAGGCTTTAGTCACAGCCCCAAGCGAACTCGGTGGCACATGATCATTCAGGACTTTGGCGCCGGCAGGATCGGGATGTACCTGGGAAAGCAAATATCATTGCTGGACGCATTATCACGCAACCCCTCTTCATCTTGTACCGAGCCATTAGCTGAATTAATAGATATCTCAACCTCCACGCCCATTGTTAAAACTATATCTGAACAGGAAGATCTGGGCTGGAGTGCTGAACTATTACAGACGGAACAAAGAAAAGATCCGCAAATAGAAAAAATCATCATTGCGTTAAACGGAAATCCGAAGGAAAAGGAATACCTAAAGTATAAGCAGCAGAATTATATCCTACAGGACAATATCCTGTGTAGATCCGTGACGAGGAAAACCCGCAACACACCGCAGTTGAATCAACAACCAGGTGGTGGTGCCTATCTCACTCATACCCACTGTCTTAAAGTGTTGCATGAAAATCCACTGCACGGACACCCGGGTTATACCTTGATGTCACAGAAAGCCAAATCTTATTTTATTGGCATACGATGCTTACACATATAAAAAAGCACATAGCAAATTGTCGCACTTGTCAAGAATACAAAGGGCACACGAAGACACCTGTCAGCCTAGGGCTTACGTGTCCAAATCAACCCTTTGAAAGAGTACATTTAGATTTATTAACAGGATTTTTACGAGTCAGACGAGGAAATAAGCACCTCCTAGTAATTATAGACGCTTTGACTCGATATACAGAACTTATAGCGCTTAAAACAAAAACCGCGGTCGAGTGCGCTAGGAAGTTTTACGAGTGCTACATTTGTAAACATGGAATTCCCACACATCATTATCTCAGACTCGGGCGGGGAGTTCAATAATCATTTCCTTAACTCCTTGTGGCGAATTCCTTTGTATAAAGAAAATCAATACCATGATCTATCACCCAGAGTCTAATGGGCTAGTGAAAGGGCAAATCGTAAGGTTTTAAACATTTTAAGGGTCACCTTAGGGGGGGCAGACCCCAACTGGGACATTGCCATACCTGCGGTACTAAAGCACACTTAATCACTCGTATCATGTGTCTATTAAAATGACACCGCACGAGGCAACTGTACGGTTATCCGGCCCCCCGAACGCCTTTCCACATCTTAAAGCCTACAACTAATTTATCAAATCCTCTAAAGGATGTTATGGATGCAAGCATAAGTCGATATAATATAATTCGTAAGAATTTAGAAGAAGCACAATCATAATGAAAAAAAATCATGATAAAATAGCTAAGCCAACTAGAATATATGCCGTGGGCGATCAGGTATACATACAAGTATACGTACGTAAAGGGTTTTTAATTATTAAATAACCTGACACCTAAGTTTGAAGGCCCGTTTAACATTTTAGAAAATTTAACGGCAATAGAGTTAGGGTTCAAAATGTATCCAAACCCACTGATGTGAGAATAGTCCATTGGCACATATCAGAATCTAAAGAAAGGTAGATGGAGTGAGGGAAAAAATGGTTGTATTTATGAAACTTGTATAATAATTTATATATATATATATCTATTAATCATATTGTAAAACCTATTCTTTTACGCGAGTTATTACATATGTTTACTCATTGCAGGTTTCAAAAATGAATCTGTTATTGTTAGGAGTGATATTGTGTATTCAGACATCTTTGTTGTATGGAAAGAGCGCTAGGACGAAAGAAATAGAATTTAAATCATGGCTCGATTATCGAGAGAATAGATGATGTATTCATCGTGTCAAGTAATATTGTTTATAGAAGTAGATATGCATGCGATTTTCTTGCCTGAAGATGACGTCCTTAACTTAAAGAATGACCTGATGAGGTTTGGTATTTCCCTTAAGGTAAATGACACGAACGTAATTTTCATGCTAACTCAGAGATTTCGCTAGCTCAAACACTAAGCGTCGCGGAAATGTTTGTCTTATGACATACAAAAAAAATAAAACCGCCAAGGCAGAAGAACTCGCTCGTGACCTGCTGATGTGGTCTGTGCGGCACAATACTCTTGAACGCCGCAACCCGCTTATTCTGGCTGGACTAAACATCTTAGGATCAGTTTGCGAATCTAGGCTTAGGAATCTCAAATCGCCTTTAAGATAAATAATCAAAATAACCGAATTGAGTTTTTGCAACACAAAACAGAACCTTGGCTTTATCTGAACTTCGCAGCCAGTTATCTTCGATCAATCAAATAATGAGTATCGTTAATGAACATTCAAATAATATCGATCAGGTCATGGAAGTTCAACATTTGCTGGCTACGTTAGCTTCTACTATAGTTCGAAATAGATCATATCCGTGTGAAAATATCACATTTTATTGAAAAGTCAAAAGATTACGTAGAAGCAATTACGTTAGCAACAAGGGTGTGTTATCTCCTCACCTCATGCCTATTAAAGATCTGACGTTAAACTTTGGAAAACGGACGGGAGAAGCTAGGTTATATTCCTTTATTAGATGCCCATAAAGTAGTTGTTCTATTATAGCCTAATATCAGTCAGCGTTGAAAATTATAGAATTATGATCACAATTCCTTTTGATTCGTTTCCGATGCTTGGCAATCATACAAAATAGCACCGTTTCCTACTTTATGACGAATAAATCAAATCCAGTAATATCCAATTTAACGGGGCATGTACTGATTTCTTCTGATAAGAATCATTTACAATCAGTTAAAGACTTAGATAAACTCACTCACTGTTCAGAAGCCATGAATAATAAAATAAAATTTGTACAGCTGACTCTTTTGAATTCTATCCTATATCAACGGATTCATGTGAGTTAGACATAGTGCTAAACGGCTCTCTCTCTCATACAAGCGAAGGTTGTCTGGGGAAACTTTATCCCTTTTACGGTAATAATTCAATTACAGGATGAATAATGGTTCCTGGATCCGTTATGATAAGGCCGGGATTCGACGTCGTGTGTCCGGACGTACCACCGCCCATGCCCCTATCTTCGTAGCAGCCGATGGTTTGTACGGGGACATCTACAAACTACACACCGTCAGAGGGGTCAACACGATAATACGTGAGAAGGCGTATTTCGCGAACTACACGTGGGCTTCCACAATCATCCCGTCACTACCTCTCCCATACAACGCGCGAGTAGCTCATCGTTTAACGCAACTGGCTGAGATGACCACGCGTCATCGACTTATGCAGGTGGAGAAATCTTCGCTACTACATTCTGCTAGCCGTGTTCAGCGTGACGGCCATATTGGTTATCGCCGTCAACATCTTTGCTTGGCGTAGGCTGAGGCGTAAACAGAAGGATCTCCAAGGGAACGTATTGGCCCGTCTAGATGACGTACCCGTTAAACTCAAGTCGTTTGCGTTTAGGGCCGCCTGAACCTGGCCACTTCAGTTCGTGCCTAGGGAATTGTCTGGAATTGTGTTGTGTGTGAAAAGCGGTCCGTATGCTGGCAAAAATGTAGGACAAGAAAGACTCACGCCTTTGCATTTGAACAGTTAAAGTATCTCCAGGGCGCCTAATAAAGCATTATAGCCCAATATTATACATTAATATATTCCTAAAGGTATTTTTCGGGCACCTAATAAAATATATCAGCCCTATACTATTGCTTTTCTGCAGATTTCCATAGTTATTAACTATTATACCATTGTACAATTATATTTATCTATTACAAAGGGTGTCAAGTACTCTTTAACAATTATCCATGATCATGCTATAATCATTATTTAGTAACCATTATTCTTAATCAGGTTACTGTTATCATATTAATCATGTATACATGTTTTGATTTTTACCTTTTTTATTATTTTTGGGTACCTAATCATTAGTATTACCAAACATGGATCTATATTTTCCATGCATTTATCTTTGTTTATGAATATGTCAACAAGGGTATGTAACAGAACCTTTTTATGCATTTAATCACTTATTATGTTATACCTAGACGTATGTTACGAGCACGCTCCTATGAACAATGTTTAAAGTAATTTTTTTTTGTTATTCAAGGCTTGAATAGGTAGCAGTCCGAGCCTAATGTAATAATTACATCTATTAAATTTACAAGATCTGTAAATATAAACCCATGACCTGAGGTCATGGCATTAGGAGGGTTCTACGTGACCAAAGCAGACCTAGATTACGCTATGCGCTGTCTGCAGTAGCCTGATCTAGCTCAAAGCTTTGTCAACATTTTATGTTTATGATAACTTTGCACAACAACTTCCATGGGAAGCGGTTGACCTGTTAACCTACGCCGGAAACTTGTAACTTCCGAGCCGGCGGACTACGTATGTTTTTTTTATATGAATTGCTGAGATAGCTAATGTTCCGCTATCGACGCGATGCTTTAGGATGGCAGTTCCGCGCCAACCATCAAACATATCGGTCTTCCGACCGAGCTGCATCTCCTAGTATGAGTTACAGAATAAAGTTGTTATCTTTGTTCAACTTGCCTGTTTGAATCATCTCCTTTAGTCAAGAAAGAACCACTCTACTAAGATATCCAGGGAGATGAGAGGAACCAAAAATACTACGAATGACAGTCGTAAGGAGAACACAAAAGTCTATCGCCAAGCGATAAAGACTTACATATATATATATATAATAATATATATATATATATATATATATATATATATATATATATATATATATCTATATATATATATATATATATTCTCATCCAGATTAGGCAGGAATTCAGAAGCAGAAGACACAGTATCCATTTATTCCAAGCTTTCGTGATTCATAATCACATCATCAGGGATATCTACAACAATAAAATACAATATATCAATATAAATATAAAATTAAAAGAGCTATATACAAAACTTTAATTTTAAAAGCGGACGAAGGAAACTGATAAAAACGAAATAAAAAGTAAAATTGTTAAGAGCAGAAAACATACGTGAACAAAGACGCACTTAGAAACAAAACATACAAAAATTTTTGAGAGAGGCAAAGAGTTAAGAAAGATACAAGGGAACAGCGGTTGTTTGGCAGTTCAGAGAAGGAACTCGTTGTTTATATTTAATGTTTCGAGATAAGTAGTTCTTGTGGGTTGTTTGTATAACCAATGATCTTAAATCTTCATAGATGATTTCAGTTTTGCATTTAATTGTATGGCTACGTATATTAGAGGATTCCGGATTTGTCAATCGACATCCGTTCTATAACTTATTCCTCTATGGGAATCGGCCCTCACCCTGAGAAGCCGCCTGGTGGATCCAATATATTTTCCCAAATTACATTTAGGACAGTTGTACTCGTAGACAACACCAGACGACATCAAAGGCGGTAGCCGATCCTTGAATCTGAAAAGAGAGCCAATATTTTTAGGGTTCTGGGTTATAATTAATTTTAGATTGATGGCCCCAATGTATTTTTGGACGGTTTTCAAGAATCCCTTCGAAATTTATCTTCATATAAGAAAGGAAATGTTGCATAGAGTGGGAGTTTAGGACGTCAAACACTTTGGCCTATTGGAGAATTTTCTATTTAGAAGTTTTTTTGAGAATCGTGTGAAAAACATGGGTAGGGAAACAATTATTGGTAAAGTATTGTTGTAAGAAGACAATTTCTTGGTGAAAGAGGTTCCAGTCCGATGTCAAAAGATAATGCACGATGTATAAGAGTGTAGATAGAGTTCAGTTTAAAATTGATAAAACAAAAGCTATAAAAATTAGACCCAGACCAGTAAAAGTTTTCTTTCTGAATATAGATGTGTTAAACTTGTCATTACCTTTGGTTACGAGTATATCTAAAAATGCTAGCTTGGATTCGTGTTCTTTTTCTATTGTGAAAGTGATGTTGTGATGATAGGAATTACAAAATTCTAAGAAGCGTTCAGCATCGTGGTCTTGTTTTAAACAGAATAAAAGTGTCATCAACATATCTAGCATAGAATAGGGGCGATAGGCTAAGGGCACTCATCGAGTATTCGCTCCTCCAGGAGCACATGAAGATGTTGGCGAACGTAGGTCCGAGAGGAGAACCCATGGCCATGCCCTCTATTTGTCTGAAAAGCACACGATTAAAAATAAAAGCCAGCCTGTCCAACACGGCCAGTTCTAAAAACATCTTAAAAAGGGAGCGGCTAAAACTATGATACAATGAATCGGAGGTGGGAAAAAGTTTGTCCAAAATTATATCTATCGTTTCTCTAACAGGTGGTATTAGTGAATAACGACTCCACATCGAAGCTTGCCATGAAAAGGTCCGAATCTTGTGAAGAATGCGTTGTTTAAACTGTTCAGAGTTAGATACAGTATACTTATTAGTGGTCAGGGCTCCAATAGGGGAACAAGAAATTTAGCCAATTTGTAATTTGGAGTTCTAAAGGAGGCCAAGATAGGGCGAAGGGGGGACGTTGGGTTTGTGGACTTTGGGTAGGCCGTACAAAATTCCAAAAGAGGAACCTGTAACAAAAGATCATGGTATGTGTTCTCGTTAATGATGTTCTCATTCTTAAGGCTACGGAGAAATCTATTGATCTTGTCTTCCATTCTAAAGATGATTTGATAATTAGGGAGACCAATTTCTACAAATTTAGTAGGGTCATTTAAGATTTGGGTCATTTTGTTGACGTATTCCGATTTGTCTAAGATGACAGTTCCCCTCCCCTTATCAGGCTTCGTAATAATCAAATCATCACGCTTGGACAGAGTTTTTTGAGGGTTTCATAATCATTCTTATTTAAAAAAGGGGGGGCCCCAATGTGTTTTTAGTTTAGAAAAAAGCGTTACGTGATAGAAACCATCAATTCATTTTGGTAAACGACTGAGATCAGTACACAAATTCAGATTTTTTTAGGCGGTGGAATAATGTTTCAAGGGGCAAGTAGAAACTGGCAGAACGTAGGTT